>NC_041364.1:24209870-24467370 GCF_900634415.1 Cottoperca gobio
CAGATGTCAGGCTGGTGGAGATGTGTCTGTAAAGAAAGGAAAAAATAAATAACAGCTTTTGGAAATTACAACAAAATTAAAAAGGAATTCACCAGTTTTACTCATCAACACCTGTTTACATGTCTGAGCACTACTTAGCCTGTGATAACTGTCACATGTCCTATGTGTCCCATGTCCTTATCATTGTTTTTATGTTGGGCTTGAACAATAGACATTTATAACAGAAAGTCTGCGTGTCAAACTTGGTGTCATGGGTGTTTACCAGGCATGGAGGGTATAATGAAGAAGTCCTGTATTTGCATTTTGGGAAGTGGAGGAATCAGTGTTTTGTGTTGCTTGACTAGGATGAGTTGGCCACTGCTCATTCAATGTTGCTAATTATTTTATTCATCTTTCTATTATTAGTTTCACAACTTTATGGAATAGCAATACTGATGTACCCCTTTAAAGAAGTGCTAAAATAATTGGTTGATTAACCACTAAGTAAAATGAATAGACAATAATTTCAGCTTCACAAATGTGAGACTAGATTTGAGGTTTGGACTGTTGATCGAACAAAGCAAGCTATTTGTCTTGCGCCAACGGAATGTCTGCATCTTTTGTGCTAAAAAATTACTTGTATGACATTTCTTAACATTGTTAAAAAATAAAGAAGTGTCACAATCAATGCAGTAGGACTAAAGATATTTACTTTTTAATCCACATATTCTTCTTTCTGGCCTAGACCTGGCGCCTACACAACCCACAATGCAACACAACAACCAATAGTTCAGTTAGAGATTGCAGTTAGCGTCTAATTTAGCCTCAAGCCTCGAGCCTGCAGCAGAGATGAGGAAAGGGTTACAGAGGAGTGGTAAGATCACTTATTTCTAACTCACTAGATTTCTTTCTATTTAATTTTTTCTTCAGTCCCAACTGACACTTGCTCAAGTGGCATCACTTCCCTCTGGAGCCACAACATGAGTGAAAGCTTAATCGAGCTTTGTTCTCCCCAACACCTGGAAACAGACTTCTTAAAGTAAAACATACTGCAATTCGTTCAATGTCCCTGTGTGAATGTGTGATCACTTCAGACATCCATAAAAATCAAGTTAATATTCCCCATTTCCCCACATTATCCTCCAAACACACATGGCAAAGAGACGCATGCACACATTTAAACAAAGACAAACATATAATTTGCCTGTGGGCTAGCCCAACTGACAAGCTGTATGCACAAGTGCACTCCCTTTGCATGTGTAACCTCTCACAGTCAGGATAAAGCAGTAACAATGACTCCGGTTTTTCATGTTGGGGAATACAAATTACTCCTCTCGGCTCTTTGAAGTCACTCTCCCCCCTCAGGATTGTGACTCTGGCGACAAACAATTAAAGTTTGATCACGTTAGCTTGTCTGTGGTGGCCCAGAAAGGGCTGGTGACAACGACAGAGAGGAAAGAAGCACTTCTGCAACACATGAGTTTTACATCACAGCTCACACACACACACACACACACACACACACACACACACACACACACACACACGTCTAATATGGCCTGGAAAAGCTTATCTTATTTAGTGCTACAGAAAGCCATAGATCCTGACCTCAGATTCATAGTCTTGACCATACTGCAATGAATTACAAGAATTAAAATGTAGCAAAGATGGCCTCCTGACACCACGGAAGGAAACAGGTTTTAATATTTAGAAAAAAGCCACCACTAAAAGCACAACATAAAAGTAATAAAATAATAGTAAAGAAACAACAAAAGTGATCCAAAGACGACCAACACAATTTATGCCTTTATAGTTACAAATTCCCAAATTGTGTCACCAGAAGGCGGTCCAGATGAAAACCAGATGAATTACTTAAATACAAATATTCAGGAAAAAGTACTTGCATGAAGTGATAGTCAGGGATCATTCTAGCTAAATAGGTGGACAGTATATTATTCATGGAAGGAAATGCCCCGTAGCATGACAGGAGGAATAGATGGTGCCTATAGTGTGCAGTGAGGGATGGTGGACGGGTGAGGCTGTGTGGTCTGTTGGCAGCCTCCCTGAAGCTCTCCGGTATCCATCAGTGCAGATCAGCTGGATATCTGGCAGCATGATGAAGAGGTAAACTGTCCTACAGAACTCTCAGTCAGCAACAAACTGCTGCATGTTTGGTTCAAGACTCCTATGATGAGGAGGGATTGGAAGAAATAGCTTTAAGTGCAGCGCTACAGAACACACCACCCATCAATAGTGATTTGAGTAGCAATGGGGAGATCTAAGAAAGGACAGGACTTTCCAGGGAAAACAACATATTTTAGACTGAATTTTCTGTGATGTGCATATGCTTAAATCGCAGATATTAATGAGGCAAGGACAGCAAAGAATAGTTTAGCATCAGCCTGGCAATTGTAGATGGTTTCAGTTTTCGGTTTTAACAGTTCTTCAAGCTTTTGTATTGTTTCACTTGAGCCAATATAAAGATGGCAGAACAACAACCCATGTTTGCACTTTTTTTTACAAGTGACCTTTTGTGGTCTTGCGAGTCATTTCTGTCCTCTGTGGTAGTGTTCATTTGGTTAACGAAAACTTTGACAAAATATGTCGTCAATGTGTTTTTTTCTCTGACTCAGACGAGACGATGACAAGACCGCACCGATGCCATCAAACACTAACTGTAACAATATCAACACGCAATGTTGTTCACGAAAAAGACAAGACTGAAATGTAGTATATAAAAAATATGCGGTTTTATAATAAATGTAAGGCAGGCGGATCAAAAAGGGAAAAAGCAGCTCTCCGAGTAAGTTACTGAGAACTTTCAGAAACATTGCGTGCAATAGTTCAACTTCAAGCAATAGTCCATTTTCCTCTCTCTCTCTTTGTCGAGTTCAGGTGGTTGATTAACACATGTTTGCGAGTGGGGCGGTGCAGATTGGCTCTCATAACAGGTCGGGTGGGTGTGCGCATCTCTAACTCAATCTGTGTTTTCTAACAGATAATGATGAGATAAGATCCATGTAAAACAAAAATGACAAAATGAGTGTTTTATTATAAGTTTGTCTAGACTAGATTTAGTGAAATGTTTAATATAATCTGATGACAAAAAAATATCAACAGTTTTAAATGACTAAATTAAGATAAAATCAAAATGCCCAGACTTTTAATCAACTTAAACAGAATGAGGTTGACTAAATATAATTAAAAAAAGAACATTTCACACTGGAATAATACTGAATAAAAACAAAGCTGACAAAATGAACACTAGTTAATAACACTGTAGGTAGTAAATGTCTCCCCCACTCTCCTGAAAGCTGCGCCGACACAGGTTTTTGTCCCCCTTGAGGGGAAGTTATTATTGTCGCTCCCTGCTGTGACTAGCTTGAGGTGACGAAATCAGAGCCGAGACATTGTACATATTCCACATTCACGTAATTATCCATCCCATGCGAGTTAGCTTAATTAACTACACTGAGTTTGTATTTGGCTGTGAGCTCTGTCAAAACCACTTCTACACTACAGTTGAGCTGTATATGTTCTACTTTAGCTATGTGGCTAATGTAGACAAAGAGTCAGGAAAGATTTTGTGGAAGATGGTTGGGCATACAAAGATTATGTTTGGACACTGTCGATCGGTCTTATTGTAACAGGGTTGTTTTCTTATAACAATGGCAAAGTTGCATAAACCTAAACTAGACCTTAACCACTGAGGTAGCAAAAGATGCTCATTTGTCCATTTTGCAAAAGTAATTTCTATCTATCTATTTTGTCATTTAGGTATGTGCAGTCGTTGGTCTTTTTACCGTGTGCCTGTTGACATTAAGTTGAGTAAAATGTCATTGCAAATGTATGTATGCTTTTGTCCTGATCAACATTTCTCAAAAGCAGAATCTGGAGTTTGTCCAACCATGATAAATATGCTAGTTGTAGTATTTTACTATGCTACATCACACTGAGGGTTATCATCATGATATATTATTTAAAACATTACAGTTTTCAGCTTTAACACCCTGCACGATAACCATTATGTATTTATATGTGCGTCACATAAAAAGTTAACTTTGCTCATAGGGTATGCTTCAAAAGTTGTTTAAGGGTTTTTCTGACTTTGGAAGACTACAGCTGGCTGGAACTGAAACATTGTTACAGCCTTGGCTGCAAAACTCCCTCTCATCTGTCATTCTGATTTCCAAACTGCAGCCAGGCTTTTGAGAATCAACAGTCTGAGAGGAGCCACATAATGGGCCACATTCTTGCTTATTACTGGAATCATTGGAGCGCGAGCACAATTGGCCTTACAGTAAACACACTGACAGTCAACGGAGATGTATTTCATGAATGGGAAGAGGAACAACAGGGCTTCAGACGGATCATCCCTCTCGACACAAATGCAATCTTCTTTCTAATGCTCGGGTACAGGAGGACATGTGCAGCGTTTGCTAGCTCACAGAAAGGGTTTGGGTGGGTGCCCGGGATGTGCTCGCCACCAATAAATGTGTTTTGGTGGTGTTGTGGGGGGGACGGGTCGAGAGCCAGAGAATGGAAAGGGATTTAAATTTTAAATCTGAGTGGGCCAATTGAAGCACTGAATGAGTCACTTTCCACAAGGGAAATACTGCACTGGCTGGCAAAGAGGTAATCCTCATCCCCAAAAGACAAAAATACATCAAAGAAAGAAGGGAAGAGACAGGAACATATACACTAGCAAAGAGAGACAGATAAAAGAGATTGGAATAAGAAAATAACAGATAGAGGAGAAAGAGAGATGATAGAGGGAGACAGCAGAGACAGAGGACAGAGTGAAATAAAATACAAATCTCCCAGAAGCAATTTAAATGTTTATCACCTTAATTAAAATTGTTTTTGAATTAATTGAAGGAAGGTTTAGCTCTGGCTTGGCCACCATAAATGATTACACTTCTTATAACTACAGTGGCCGCCCAGCTACAGGGCGTGTGCGGGTGTGTTTGAGTTATTTTACTTGTTTGTGGGTTTACATTTGAGAAGTTGTGTGTGAGCTATAATAGCCCATTGCGATGGTAATGAGGGAGCCAGTCATTGATTACCTGAGACTGTGAATGTCATCCACTCACCACTCAAAACATTAGTCAGAGGCTAACAAGCAGGACAAAGACTCTTGCATGCATAGTTACATTCTGGATTCAGCTTTTTAACATTTCGCCATCCTCCTGCTGTACTTCATATTATCTGTATCCTGTAGGTATAACATTTACATCTTTCCATCTGTTGAAAACTGATGTTGCTTCCTGCCATAGCCAAGACTAGGACAATACTTAAGGACCTAATCCACCCGGATAACAACCTTTTCCCCTGCCCTTAGGCCGCTAAGATCCTAAATGAGATCACTGCCTATAGACAAATAAAATGACATTGAAGCCTCATGGGTAAGGCTGTTGCTCCGGAACGGTGCAGTGGGAGAGTGTTGGGCCCAAACCCGGAGCTTTCAGCAAAACAGAATTCTCGGTTGGTAGATTGAGTCCAAACTTTTTTCCTGGATCAGTCAGTGAATGGAGTTTGAACCTTTCTGGCATTTAAAAGATAGGGTTGAAACAGAACTCAGTTTTCTTTGGAGATCACATCGCAAGTTAAAAAACATTGTTTACCATCTTACTTTAGCTTGCTAACATTTGCTTATTAGCACAAAATACGGGTTACGGTTGGGGTTAACATGTCATCAAGTATTGGCCAAATTGAAATTTTGATCCAATGATGGCGCTAGAGAAGAAGTTTATTTTAAAAATGTTGTTCGATAGGAGTGTCAAAGCCAAATGTTTTCATCAATTCATAAAACAGTTTTTGTCACATTTCCCGAATAACCAAAAAGGTCAAACTGCTACTGACGATAGATAAAAGGTTAGCTTTGTGATCAAGAAAATCATTCAAATTCATCGTCTGGTCACCATGAATATGAATATCTGTACCAAATTTCATGTCAAACTGCCGTGATCGAAACCATCTTCCCGATCTACCGCGTCCCGCTCAATGAAATGACTGGAGGCTGCCAGTTCCGGTGCGCTGTGTGAAAGCAGCTTCATGTGCAGTCTGAACATTGCTTCACTCACACTGAATGTTTCATCATTCTTTCTTTTTGTTTGGAACCAGGAGGAACACAACTCAATTCCTCTATGCACTGCACTGTATACAGATTGATGACAAAGTCTTTTTTATCTCTCTTATAAATATATATTTTATGGCATGCATCGTTTTTTACTGCACTGTATACAGATGGATGACAAAGTCTCTTGTATCTCTATTATCTCTTAGAAATATATATTTTATGGCATGCATCGTTTTATTACACTGTATGCAGATGGATGACAAAGTCTCTTTGGAGTTTTTAATCCCTTATTGCAGGATGTAGAGTGATGACAGGAAGTTAACAACAAAGGCCTCTGACCATACTCGAACGAGGACGTAGCTGTTCTCTGCACAAACGTTGGGAAGTCTAATCATAGTACAAGACACATAATTCCTTACAGCTCGATGATAGTTCTTCTATATTAGACTTTGCCCTTTGAATCCGAGGTTTAAAAAGAGCGCCTGCAAAGAGCAATCCTTAACACATCACTTTGTTATCATCACTTCTTCACAAGTTGTTTTAATTTCCCAACAAGCTTCCTGCAGCTTTTGCACCACCTATATTATTGCTTCACACCTCTCAATTATTTTGCAGGTAATGAGCATTCTATGGAAATTGTCTTTTAATTTAAAGTGTACTTCCTCAAGGGCTATTTTCTTTACTGCCAATGATTACTTTCTGCAATAATACAGTTCTCAAAACACTAAATTTCCAGGTGTTGAAAAGCTGCTTCAGCAGGCATATTTGACCTCCACCTGCACAAATGGAAAGTTATATAAACATACTTAATAATTCCAGAGAGAAAATGGGGGAATGCCCGAGGGTTAGGCAAAGCATAATTCATTACATTTATTTCACAAACTGAAACTATTTCATTTACATAATGTCTGCACTCTTTCGCTCTCTCGTGCTATTATACTTTTACTCTCATGCTTTGTCTCTCCAGCACTTTTCCTCTCTGAGTCTGTTTGACTTTGTTGCTCTCACTTTCCCCTCAGAAATCAATTTTACAAAATATATATTTTTTCTAAAAGAAAGAAGAACAGGTCTTACAGAAACAAGCAGAGTGCTGTTGTCACAGTTTCAACCTCCGGCCCTTTGTGACCCACTTTCAGCTGAGAACAAACCTCTAATAGGAGGACATCTCTCTGTCTTCACGCTCTCTCATCTCTTGTGTGTTGTCTGCCACTTTGTCTCATTTCTCATTTGTCTGTCCCTCTCGTTCTGATTGTTGGCATCTCACTCTAACTTTGTGTGTTAACCTCACATTAACACAAGTTGGATCATTTGTCACTGGTTCAGAGTACTGGCAGGTGAGGTTTCTGTTCCCAGTTCCACCACTTTTTAATGAGGCACTCAAGGTGTAGTTACTGTAAAGGGCAGCATCCACTGGAAGCACGTGCAGCATGTCAAAAAAACCTGGCCAATTTCACGTTTTTGCCGGCTCGGTGTATTCGCCTTAACCGGTTAAATTTTATGCTAACCAGTTAAACCAACATTTAGCATGACATTCTAGAAAATGAAAAAGAAGCGTAGATCAGCGGCATGTGCTGACAACGTCACTGTGCTAACAATGCCGTCATAGCGCTAAATCCAACTTGTATTGCATGAGTGATAAGCAATATTGACAAAGTGATAAGAATAACATTGTGTTTGTTTATAAATGGACTAACAGAAACAAGTCAACAGTATTTGCCACATAGAAGTGGTGTTTATCATCTGACAGCTGGGAACCTGAATATAAATTTGAGATGCAGCTCAATCCCTCCAGTATACCACACTAAGACAGTTTGGCTATAGTTCGCGGCAGAAACCACCTGCGATGACATAAGTCAACACAATAAATGCCAGTATCCTATCTCCCAGCATATACTCTGTAGAAAAGTAGCAATTTTACCACATTCTCTCCCTAGATAGTCAAATCATAGTAGTCAGGCTACATTACCCTGGCCACTTCTTTTGGCATCTGGTGTGCTATGCTTTGATGTACGTCAATTGACCCTTTATAAAAGCTTACATTTCTGCTCACGTCTCCGAAATCTATATATTTCAAGACCTGCCCCAATTCAGAAAATGAGAAATGCTGCAATTTTTTCTCTCAAACTTGGAGGGCACAACTGATGTCTCAGGTGTGCCTAAGTATCTAATCTAATCTAGTATATAACAATCCGTAGCCTGACGCACAGTTTTTATACGGTGCATTCAGGTGGTGCTCTTTACCTTGTAAAATAGGAAATATTGCCTAAAAATCACATGGATTCACAAGGGTTTTTGTTCCCATAGTCATCCGTCATTGTCTTGAAAACCTACCCTTTGTGTGTCAATACTTTAACAATCAGTGTCGTAGCCACAGCAAACACATTTGTCGAAACAAAAATGTGTTTAGACACACAAATCAGATCTGACCACTTGATGTTGGCAACATCACATTTGAAAAGCAAATGGGATAGGCCTGCTGTCTCTCTCCTTATGTTGTCCCTCTTTTCATTCTTTCTGTGTGTCCTTCCTAGCTGAGCAGTCTCCTAAAGTTGCCCTGTCTGACCCTAATGTGGGATATGCAGCCAGCTGGCTAGAATAAGACATTTTGGCTTCAGCTGTTGGCTTAGATTATTAAAGAGAATTTATGGCCCGGTTCTGTCCAACTGGCTCATTTGAAATAATTGATTACTGGGTATTATTCCTCACCCGAGATGACACCGCCCTAACAGGAACCCCTTTCCCAAAGAGATGAGTCTTGGGACAACATTAATGGAGCCGGGAGTTCAGACGCATTATTAAGAAGGACAGGTTTGTTCTGACTGGACCAAACCCGTTTAAATCAAGTCATAGTGAGCCACAATTGAAACTGCCAATGTTTTAATGTCCAATTTTGAGGACATTTCATTAAGTTGCTGAGTCGTAATCAAGTTAATAAGATCTCTTTGAGCACAATTGGTAACTGATATTCAGTTAGCAGCCGTGTTTGTATGTTACAAGGTGCACTGAATATCATGACAAAATGCTATTGATGAAGTGTGTCGGCTAATATGACCTCAAAATGTCTATGTCTAGATCTATATTACATCATTAAGTGTTGGCAAGAGGTCCTGCATTTACTATTAAAAAAAAACATTGGAAATTAGATGATTAATGTAAACATATGAACATTTGATTAAGGTTTTGGATGTAAATACATAATTGTATCGTTGTTGATGTTCTTTCGATATTCTTTTATTCTCTTTGTGCAAAGCAAATTCCCCTAGGGCCAATAAAGCTTTAATTAATTTGTAATAGTTTTGCTAATAGACATAAAAAATGCTTTAAAGGCTGATTCTGGTTTATTACAACTTCATAAACGTATACTCACCTAAGTAACTGCTTAGATCAGGGAACATGGCCACATCACTACAACAAAGTCAGGAAACATGAGAGGTCAGACGAACAAACAGGCAATAGTTTTGGCAATAATTTCATCATTCGCCATTCTTTACTAAATTGATTTGGCTAAGCTAGCAGTTTGTCCATCTGATTGTCTGACTGTCCACCAAAGGATTTATTTGGGATGTAGGATTCATCCTCGGGGGACCTTGTATATTTGTACCAAATTTCCTCATATACAACCAATACATTTCAAGGTATTTCACTCTAAAACAAAAATGCCAACGCCAAAGTTTAAGAATCAACCAAACAAGTGATATTAATTATTTGGGCACCATGAATGTTTGTTTAAAGAATTCATGGCAGTCCATCCAAAAGTTCACAAGCTATTTCGGTCTGGACCAACTGTCTAACATTGACATGCATTTTTAATAAAGTTTAGTTAAAAAATGCCAGAAAGTATCCTAGGTTCTGTTGTTGTGTTAAGTTCCAGTTGTAATGGTCTTACTTCTACAACAGCTTACTTACCTTACATGTTAGCACTACAGACAGATTTTTAGCCAAGCTAGGCATGGCTCTAGGTCGATGCCAATGTCAGTAAGTCAGTCATTCGGTCCACCACTTTGGTCCAGACTGAATTACTGATGCATTGCTATATTTTATACAGACATTCATGATGCCAAGAGGATGAATATCAAAGACTTTGGTCATCACCTAACTTTTCATCTACCGCAACATTTATGGTTTTAAGTTGAGTTCATATCTAAATACTTTAGATTATTCCCATTATCCTCAGCTGCGCTCTGTGTTAGGGTCACCATTCTTTCTGCAACGCTTTCACTTTGAGCAAGTCATCTTAAGGCAACGTCTTCTTCTCCTCAACATTTATTGCGACTAAAAGCTTTGGAAAATGTAAAATATTTATATTAATAGAGCAGAACATTGCATGCTAATTCATAATCTTCCATGCATTTCTGATAAGTGTTCAAATTGTTAAAAGGAAATTTAGATTATTATCCACTGTTTTCCATGTAAAATTAGCAATGACTTGAATCATTTTATTCAATATAAGCCTATATTTAGGCAAATATGTGACATACATTTTTTTAAATCACAATTGTTCCCCTTATCAAAGTACAGCTTTCAGAGCCAAAGCATGAATTTGAACATAAACTAATCCCCACTACAAGATATGCAGCAATAATATGCTGTAAGAGCTACTAAGAAAGCCCTAAGGGTCGAATTGTCATACACTTATATGAAAATCCCATGCCTAACCCAGATACCCTTCGATTCCTAAAAATACAAACCTTCCTCCATGTCTAAACCAGTTTGAAAAGTAATGAGCTTATAATATATGAAGGTCTGACTACCTGGTAGCACGCTGCCCAGGACTGATTCTTATCAAGAGTCTTAGCGTCTGTCTCTCTCTAGCTGTCACTCATCCTCGCTCTGACACACATACACCCATGCTGTAGCTGCAAATACAACAATGCTGGCTATGGCTAACAAAACTCACAAATCAGGAAGGCTATATATGTCTATACACTACCTGTAGCTGTTGTGTATGTGCATGAATGTATATGGTTTTTCACGAGTGTATTCACATGTGCAAGTGTGCTGATTTGACCAATCAAGCCTGTGCCATTCTTTAGTGTACAGCAGCAGCTGAATGAACAGAAATATATCAGTGATAGAAAGTGAGGCAATACAGGATATTGCTCTGCTAAAGAAACGGAATCATGTCCCAATGTGTTTAAGCACTCTGTTGGTGGCCAGAAAATCATGGGCTCAATTATGGATCACTTCATCACAATCTGCCCCTCTATAATAATAGAGAAAGCTTGCAGTATAAATAACCAAAGACAAATACACAAGAAGAATTGTGTGTATATCTGTGGCTGATGGACATTTCGAGGGAATTGATGAAGTGGAATATTGCTCTGCTGGAGAAACACACATTGGTAGCTATGATTGAAGTGGACAGGCCACCAGTTGCATCCAATGGAGGGTATATGTGTGTCACGCTACCACGTTTCCTAACGGTGCTGTTCAAGCCATGCAGTACACAATAATTCAACACAAACTTCCTTCTGATCCCTCCTCCATCTGATACAGGTAAATAAAAAAACAATAAGCCCAAACCAATAAAACAATAGGATTCATGAGTGATTGTCTGAGTCGTCAATCAAGACCCCATGACACTTAGCTGCTCTATTCAAATTCCTTCTGTTTACTACTAGCTGTAGTAAGGTGTCCTCTATAGGACATGCCTATATATTAGCACAATAGTAGCCATTGCTAGCTCCACTGGTCCAGTCCAGCAGACAGTCAATAGCAAATGACATGGCAGGCTAAACTGTGGACTGTTGATTTTTTTATTTGCACGACTGCATATTTGCATTGCTTTACCTATCATAGAAGCAGTAAGACTTTAAGCATAAAGCTGGATTTATATACGAGGTACGCCAGAGTTGTTTTTTATTTTTTGTTAGTTTCAGATTTGACATATTGATATCACCACCAGAACGGACTAATGTGTTGTATATGATGGGGCCATATCGGGTTTTAATAATATTTCTTACAGTATATCATATAACGTCATTTAGCTGCCTGGTTCATGAATAGGTTCGCAGTGTAATCACTTTGTTAAATGCATTCTTTATCGTTCCTAATGTTGTCTTTACTTTCAACAAACTCCACTGGCTTCACAATCATGTAGAGGAAAAGAGAAGCAGCTGATCACAGTTGTTTGTTGCAGCCCCCACGTGGTATCACCATCGACGCCATAGCCCTGACGTGGTAACAACAGCTACAAAATATGCCGAAATAAAATGATACGGTTGGCATAAAAACAAATATAAAGTGGATAAAAAACTCACCATTACGCTGAATTAGTGGTAGCCCTGAGCTTGTGTCTCTGCAACGAGCCGGTCCAATATAGGGGGATAAATTATTCTTCTTCTTCAATATGGTAAAAGGTTTCTTCTCTTAGCAGCACAGTTAGTCACTAAGTATGACGCTCTCAGTGCACTCGCATGTGTTGATGTGGTGGCCATCAGTAATTGTTTATGTCCTTCTTGTTCATGTTTTTTTCTTTAAAACAACTCCAAGGGCTTGTCTTTTAATGCTGGGTGCCGGCGTTTTGAAGGCTTCGTTGCCTCATTTGCGAGCCTGTATATTATGCAGAGCGGCGCATGTAGCGATAAACACATATTGAGGTGTTTATCGCTACAGGTGGACTCCTGATATTGTCTTTTAAATGTCTCCTCATTGGGTCTTTTCCCACTCATTGTTGCTTGTAAGCTTATTTTTTTTTTTTTAAAGTAAAGTATCACGTGACAGACGAGTGTCTTGACATGTGTCACGAGACACAGACGCACAGACAGATGTATCCGGTGATTTTTCAAAATAAAACCTTTCAAAATAAAATATTTTTTTATTCAATCTTTCTGTGCGGCCCGGTACCAAATGACCCACAGACCGGTGGTTGGGGACCACTCCTCTGGATAACAAAACAAGGATCCTCTATAATCTAGAGGATCCTTGTGCTTGGTGAGAAAGGATTTAGATAGTTTTAGTTTAGTTTTTTTTTATTTAGTTGGTTGTTGTCGTAGTAGTATGCGTTATTGCTGTTGAGTTGTTGGTATTGCACCGGGTGATACACCGGGTGGTGTTACGGTAAGCGCATCATTTCCGGTTGTTAATGTTTCTGTGTTGCTGGTAGCATACTTCGGCAGCTCCAGCTTGACCCAGTTAATGTTGTTATATTCTTGATCACATCGGCTAATTACCTGTCATCTATCTAAACCTATACTTGTACTTCCTAAGCACTTACAACTCTCTGCCTCCTTTAGTGATAATGGTACGTGTATTAAATGTAGTTTATACGCAGGGTTGGAGGCGAGTTTTAGAGGGATAGATGAGCGGCTCCGCACCATGGCTAGTCAGCGGTTAGCAAGTGTAGCTGTTAGCAAGCCCCCTGTAGTCGGTGCGGGTCGACCAGTGGTATCTCCTGTTAGCTGTCCCCTGGCGGGGCCCAAGCAGCCGGGAGACTGGGTGACTGTCCGAAAGAAGTGTTATCAGAAGCCCACGGTTCACCACCAACCGCTTGCTGTTTCGAACAGATTCTCCCCACTCAGTGACACACCAGCTGAGAAGCCAACTCTGGTTATCGGTAACTTAATTTTGAGATACGTTCATTTTGAGACACCAGCGACGACAGTCACGTGCATTCCTGGTGCCAGAGCGGGCGACATAGAAGCACATTTGAAACTGCTGGCTAAGGCTAAACGTAAATACAGTAAGATTGTTATTCACGTCGGCGGTAATGACACGCGATTGCGTCAATCGGAGTGTACTAAAGTTAATGTGGAGTCGGTGTGTACATTTGCCAAAACAATGTCGGACTCCGTAGTTTTCTCTGGTCCTCTGCCAAATCTTTTGAATGATGACATGTTTAGCCGCATGTCATCATTCCGTCGCTGGCTCTCACGGTGGTGTCCAGATAATGATGTGGGCTTCGTAGACAATTGGCGGACTTTCTGGGGAAAAGACCTGGTCTGATTAGGAGTGACGGCATCCATCCTACTTTGGCTGGAGCAGATCTCATATCCAATAATATTACAAAGTCTATTAGTGGACCTAATCCATGACAACCCAGAGTTGAGACCAGGACAAAGAGTTGCAGTCTTACACACTTCTCTGTGCTTTCCGGGCAGTCACCCACTCAAATCCCCATAGTGACTGTGTCTGCCCCACGTACACCAAAACTAATCAAGTCTATGGTTAACAGAAGAGGAGTTATACAAGAAAACCTAATTAAAATAAACACCACCGCTGCAAAAGTGCAACTAAATCGAAAAATTAAATGTGGGCTCTTAAACATCAGATCTTTATCAACGAAAGCTGGATTGGTAAATGATTTAATATCAGATAATAAGATTGATTTATTTTGTCTCACTGAAACCTGGCTGAGACATGAAGAATATGTCAGTCTAAATGAATCCACTCCACCTGGTCATATTAATCCCTCACATTCCTCGAGGTACTGGCCGAGGAGGTGGAGTTGCGGCCATATTTGACTCAAACCTCTTGATCAATCCTAAGCCTAAACTAAACTATAACTCTTTTGAAAGCCTTGTTCTTACGCTCTCAAACCCAACATGGAAAACAATAAAGCCAGTTTTATTTGTTACTGTGTACCGCCCTCCTGGTCCGTATTCTGAATTTCTATCTGAATTCTCAGAATTTTTATCAAATTTAGTCCTTAAAACAGATAAAGTAATTATTGTAGGTGACTTTAATATTCATGTGGATGTTGATAGTGATAGCCTTAATAATGCATTTATCTCAATATTAGATTCAATTGGGTTCAGTCAAAATGTACATGGAGCCAGGCTGACAGAGAGTCACAGCTCTACAGAGCCTTCTATTCCTATATCTCTCAGTAGTGACGACTTCATGAGCTTCTTTAACGATAAAATTATAATTATTACACACCAAATTAATCTCCTCCTGACCTCAATTGGTAATGACTTAACTTCAACTGTTGGAATTTTAAAAACATCTGTAACTCCTGAAATATATCTAGACTGTTTTACTCCAATCAACCTTAACCAACTAACTTCAACAATCTCATCGTCTAAGCCATCAACCTGTCTTTTAGACCCGATTCCAACTAAACTGTTTAAAGAAGTTTTACCCTTAATTAACACCTCGTTATTAAATATGATCAACCTGTCTCTATTATCTGGCTACGTACCAAAATCCTTTAAAGTAGCTGTAATAAAACCACTTCTTAAAAAGCCTAGTCTTGATCCAGAGGTTTTAGCCAACTATAGGCCGATATCTAACCTACCCTTTCTTGCTAAAATCCTTGAGAAAGCAGTCGCAAAACAGTTGTGTGACTTTTTACATAATAATAGTTTATTTGAGGTTTTTCAATCTGGATTTAGAGTTCATCATATCACAGAGACGGCACTGGTGAAAGTTACCAATGACCTTCTATTGGCATCAGACAAAGGACTTGTCTCTGTTCTTGTCTTGTTAGACCTCAGTGCTGCTTTCGACACTGTTGATCAGGACATTCTACTACAGAGACTGGAACATTGTGTTGGCATAAAAGGAACCGCACTAAGCTGGTTCAAGTCCTATTTATCTGAGCGATCTCAATTTGTACTTGTTAACGATAAATCCTCCATGACAGCCAAAGTCAGTCTTGGAGTTCCGCAGAGTTCTGTACTTGGACCGATTCTATTCACCTTAAATATGCTTCCTTTGGGCAATATTATAAGGAACCACTCTATAAACTTTCATTGTTATGCGGATGATAACCAATTATATCTATCAATTAAACCAGATGAAACCAATCAATTGGCTAAACTTCAAGCATGCCTTAAGGACATAAAAACTTGGATGTCTAGCAACTTTTTGATGTTAAACACAGACAAAACTGAAGTTATTATACTTGACCCTAAACGCCTCCGAAATGCATTTTCTAATGACATAGAAGCTCTGGATGGCATTAACTTGGCCTTCAGCACCAATGTAAGGAATCTTGGCGTCATCTTTGATCAAGATCTGTCGTTTAACTCCCACATAAAACAAATCACTGGGAACCATCACCTTATCGTGGTGGAGAGATTTGTGTGTCCCTATGAACCTGAGAGCTGTGTTGTCTGGAGCCTAGTGCTCCTGGTAGGGTCTCCCAGGGCAAATTGGTCTCAGGTGAGGGGCCAGACTAGGAATGGTTCAAAAACGACTTCATGAAAGAAAGGGAAAGGAAAGGAGAGACCCTGCCCGGAGGAAGCCCGGGGCCCCCGTCTGGAGCCAGCGAGCGCCTGGTGGCCGGGTTTGCCACGGAGCCCGGTCGGGCACAGCCCGAAGAAGCTACATGGTGCCTCCCATCCATCCATCCTGTGGGCCCACCACTCATGGGAAAAAACGCTGGGGTCAGGTGTGCTGTCACACGGGTGGCAGTGATGGTCAGGGACCTCGACGGACCAGACCCGGGCAGCAGAGGCTGGCTCTGGGGACGTGGAACGTCACCTCTCTGTGGGGGAAGGAGCCGGAACTAGTGCGGGAGGTGGATCGCTACCAGTTGGATCTGGTGGGGCTTACCTCCACGCACAGTCTTGGCTATGGAACCGTACTCCTGGATAGGGGTTGGACTCTATTCTTCTCCGGAGTTGCCCAAGGTGTCAGGCGTCGAGCCGGGGTGGGGATACTCACTAGCCCCCGGCTGAGCGCCGCTGAGAGGGTCGCCTCCCTACGCCTTCGGGTTATGGGGGGGAAAACTCTGACTGTTGTTTGTGCCTATGCCCCAAACCGCAGTTCTGAGTATTTGGCCTTTTGGAGACCCTGAATGGAGCCCTGCAGGGTGCTCCAGTATGGGGACTCCGTAGTCTTGCTGGGAGACTTCAACGCACACGTGGGAAACGATGGAGACACTTGGAGAGGCGTGATTAGGAGGAAGGGCCTTCCTGATCTAAACCCGAACGGTCGTTTGTTGTTGGACTTCTGTGCTAGTTATGGAATGGCCATAACAAACACCATGTTCGAACATAAGGATGCTCATAAGTGCACGTGGTACCAGAGCACCCTAGGCCAAAGGTCAATGATCAATTTCGTAATCATATCATCTGATCTGAGGCCGCATGTTTTGGACACTCGGGTGAAGAGAGGGACGGAGCTGTCAACTGATCACTATCTGGTGGTGAGTTGGATCAAGGGGTGGGGGAAGACTCTGGACAGACCTGGTAAACCCAAACGGGTAGTGCGGGTGAACTGGGAACGTCTGGAGGGAACCCCTGTCCTGGGGATCTTTAACTCACACCTCCGGCGGAGCTTTTCAGCCATCCCTATGGAGGTTGGGGGCATTGAACCTGAGTGGGCGATGTTCAAAACCTCTATTGCTGAAGCTGCGGTGATGAGCTGTGGTCTGAAGGTCTTAGGTGCCTCAAGGGGCGGTAACCCTCAAACACCGTGGTGGACCCCGGTGGTCAGGGAAGCCGTATGACTGAAGAAGGAGTCCTTCCGGGTTATGTTATCCGGGAGGACTCCGTAAACAGTTGCAGGGTATGAAAGGACTAGAAGGGCGGCAGCTTCTGCCGTGTCAGAGGCAAAGCAGTGGCTGTGGGAGAAGTTTGGAGAAGCTATGGAGAAGGACTTTCGGTCGGCACCAAGGTGCTTCTGGAAAACCATCCGGCACCTCAGGAGGGGGAAGCGAGGAAGCATCCAAGCTGTGTACAGCAAGGGTGGGACCCTGATGACTTCAACTGAGAAGGTTATCGGCCGCTGGAAGGAGCACTTTGAGGAACTCCTGAATCCGACTAACACGCCCTCTATGGTTGAGGCAGAGCTGGAAGCTGATGGGGGATCATCGTCAATTTCCCTAGTGGAAGTCACTAAGGTAGTCAAACAACTCCACAGTGGCAAAGCCGCAGGGGTTGATGAGATCCGTCCAGAAATGCTGAAGGCTTTGGGTGTTGAGGGGCTGTTTTGGTTGACACGCCTCGTCAACATTGCGTGGAAGTCTGGGACAGTGCCTAGGGGTTGGCAGACCGGGGTGGTGGTTCCCCTATTTAAAAAGGGGGACCAGAGAGTGTGTGCCAACTACAGGGGTATCACACTTCTCAGCCTCCCTGGTAAAGTCTACTCCAAGGTACTGGAAAGGAGGGTTCGGCCGGCAGTCGAACCTCTGATTGAAGAGGAACAATGCGGATTCCGTCCTGGTCGTGGAAAAACGGACCAACTCTTCACTCTCACAAGGATCCTGGAGGGTCCGGTCTACATGTGTTTTGTGGATCTGGAGAAGGCGTATGACCGGGTCCCCGGGTGATACTGTGGGAGGTGCTGCGTGAGTATGGGGTGAGGGGGTCACTTTTGAGGGCCATCCAATTCCTGTACGCCCAAAGCGAGAGTTGTGTCCGGATACTCGGCAGTAAGTCGGACTCGTTTCCCGTGAATGTTGGCCTCCGCCAGGGCTGCGCTTTATCACCAATCCTGTTCGTGATTTTCATGGATAGGATATCGAGGCGTAGTCGTGGAGGAGAGGGGTTGCAGTTCGGTGACCTGAGGATCTCATCGCTGCTCTTTGCAGATGATGTGGTCCTTATGGCATCATCGGTCTGTGACCTTCAACAGTCACTGGATCGGTTCGCAGCCGAGTGTGCAGCGGTTGGGATGAGGATCAGCACCTCCAAATCTGAGGCCATGGCTCTCAGCAGGAAACCGGTGGATTGCCTACTCCGGGTAGGGAATGAGCCATTACCCCAAGTGAAGGAGTTCAAGTACTTCGGGGTCTTATTCGCGAGTGAGGTGTGTGAAGTAAATAAGCTCCTGATTGTATTGTGTCACATTTAATGATTATCACATGTACTCGTCCACCTCAATCAAAATGTATTATTGCACAACATGTATTTCTGCACAAATGTATAATGAGCATTATATTAGTTATGAATGTGAAGCACTGTAGGTTCTCTTCAAAGAGTTTCAGGTCTACCTCCATCTCGTCACAACAAGACGGCCCACCAAGGGGCATAACCGCGCCAACATGGACCAATGAGGGACGACGACACCCTTCTGTAGAGAATATAGCAAAATGTTTATGATGTTTTTGTACCACTTTCACTTTTACCAACAGACAGCTAACTGGCTCTTTATTGATTCGGACTGTGGACTAGGTGTGTGAAAGTGTCCTCGGCTGAGGGTATTTTTGAAATGCTGTCATCATCACTTTAAATAAATAAGTATCTTGATCAACTAGAAGTTTACTGGATTCAATTGAAAGACAATCACAGCGCCCTTTGGGCTTCAAAACCCAACAAAACCTGGTGACCCCGACTGCGATGATCTGAAAGTTCTGGACACGAGGGCGACTGGAAGAGAAGCCAGAGGAGTGCGTTCAATGATATTTACAACAGGCCTGACAAACAATAAGGTGAGCAAACCTGTTATAAACGAAATTGCAATAGTTTATTGTAGAATAATAGTACTTGTAAATATCAAAGAACACACTCTGAAAGCTGTCTCATAAAATATACTATCCATGCTAAGTTTGCATATGATAAAGTGATGGTGACAAAGTTTTGAAAAATACTACACCCAGAAAAGTACACAGTACACAGAAAAGGTTTTAAAAGTGACACCGGTGTAAGAATTAAGGTTTTCGAGTAGCGATCGATTTAATAGTGTAAGTTAAAATATCAAGTCTTTGGGAGAAAGCGCAGTCTGAGCGACTGGTGGGAGTCTATGGAGGAAAAGGCCAAAGCGGCCTGTTCTGGCTGAAAAGAGAGAGCCTGAACAGTGAATATTTTGATGTGACTGCGTGGTGGAGGTTGACGAATTCCCCATTGTCTCACTATATATTTATTCATCTTCCGTAGACGACCATAGACACATAATTAAAGTAAGTAAAGCATCTTGAAGTGGTTTAAAAAGATCGCGAAATTCGGCTGTGTGAGAGAAGAGTGAGCTTCTCTTAGCGGGGGCTATAAAAACCCTATTTAATCCAACGATAACGGCATAAAACGAGTATCAATGCAGTGTAGTTTGGAAACTATATGTTGATGAATGTGTGTGTGAGTTGTTGAAAAGCAATGTTGTTTGTAAGTGAATGAATTGAGGCGTTAAAGTCAAGCTATTTTAGAGCTAACGACTATACAGCTCCGGGCGCCCACCTGAAGCTAACGTGGAGCTAACGCTTGTTTGGGGTTACATTTACGTTTGTAGCGGAAGAATTAACCGTGCAAACTGACTGTTTGATTATCGATAGATAAAGGGGAATCACGGGAAGGTGTTGGTGTTATTAAAAGTTGCAAAAGTCTCACCAGAAGGAACTAGTTGGTACGAGTGCTTAACAAGGCCAGCAACTCGAGCGTGTAAAAACGCCAAGAAGCTGTTGGACTGTGGAAAGTACCTCGGAACAAACAGAACCTTGAGTCTCACGCTGAAAACATTTGGGGGTGGGAATTAAAACGAAGAATTTGTGTATTGATAAAAAGTAATGAATACAGGGAATGTACTCCTACTAAGGAGTGTGCTCCATGCAACAGTAGCTTCATTGATTCGATTCCATTTCCTTTTTTTGTAATACAGTAAGTTCTCCACTAGGAGTTCCAAAGGGACAAAGCCGCAAGAAAAATTTGTAGTTTCATTGATTTGACTTGTAGTCCATTTCCTGTTTTTGTAATTCCGTAAGTTCTCCACTAGGAGTAAAAAGTTTTGTTGGTTTCCTGTACCATTGACCTTTGACTGAGTAGACTTAAGTTGAACTTTGAATCTCTTGTTGTGGACATATGCCTCCATCTGGTGGACAAAATTGAATTTACACCCAAAATTCAAATAACTACTAAGAGTTATAATTATAATAATTGTCATAAATTGCCCATTAGAGAAAAAGTTGAATAAGTCCTGCCTTTGATTTATCTTTGATTATACTTATATTTCAGATTTACATTTTATGGTTTTGATTTCCATGTTTTCTTTTTATTTCTGATTTTAGATTTAAAACGTAAATATATTTTGATTTTTAATTTTATTTCTCGCTCAATTAATTTTGAACTTTAAACATTTTTTGATTTCTAATTTTTATTTTTCATTTTGCACTCAATTTATTTGAATTTTGAGTATCTCCACTGACTGAACAACATTTGAGGAATTTCAAATTTTCAACATGATGGATCCATCTGAAAGCTCAAAGCAAGTCAAGGTTGTGTCCACAGCACGGTACTAAGAACAAATATACCAACGATTGGATGCCTGCACCAAACCAAGTGAAAGAAAGAAGGCTCGAGCAAAGACAGAAAACCTACTACTCGCATGGCAAGAAAGAGGATTGTTTCCAACTGATGATCAACCAGGTCCAAGTGAGGACAGCATGGGAGAACACAGGAGAAAAACAAAGATTTGGAGCTGTAAAGAAAGCCGCATTGAAAGCTGCAAACAGAAAATCCAGAGCTATGCATCTCCTTCTACTCTTCAAGAACATACCTCAGACCGCACCTGAGACAATTTGTGTAATCAGGGAAGCAAAAGAAGAAAAAGGCACCAAACATGAAGAAACTACATCTATCCAGCCTACACCTCAACTCTATCCAGATTTGACACAAGCCTCCGCCCCTCCAGCATATGCACCCAGTCACAATCCTGTTAATCCCACTCCAATACAGGCACCCATGATGGGCATAAAGGGAGGATGTCTGGAAGTAGAGGAGGGAGAAACAGAGAAACGACTAGAGCACCTGATGAAACATGTCCAACTACTCGAGGAAAAATTAGAGGAAAAGCTACTCAACTCCCACTCTCCCTCTCATTTCGCTGCTCACCCTGCTCCAAATCCACATAAAGAGATACTACGCACCACAGATTCATACTCAGTTTCCCATGATTACACCATTTCAAACAAACAGCAAATACTGGTAGCTGAAGCAGTACGAATGGATGAAAGACGCAAAGAATATGCAATAAGAAGAGGCGAAATCATCAAACATGATGGTACACGCCAAAGAACGGGCGATGACAGCCTGGAAAAACTGGAGGAAGAAGCAACAAGCGAGGAGGGACCAGAGTATGAAGAAGATAAAACTGATGAGGATGAAGAAGAATTTGAACAAGCTGGAAGAAGCTCAAGGAATTCTGAAAGGAGTCTCGGCACGATTTCCCCAGAAGAAAAGAGTGACTTCAAGACATACTTTGTAGAAGGACGACTGAAGATGAAAGAACAGTCAATTTCGACTAGAACCAGAAATAAGATGGAAGAGCAAAGAGCAGCACAACAGATGCCACTCATGGCAACACCAGGAGGACAAATGATATACCACGCTTGGAGTCATCGTGATTTGGAGAGTTTGGCGGCCAAATTGCCTCCCCTCACCTCAGGAGGGCAGAAATGGATTAATGAATTTGAGAAATACACAGCAGGAGACCGTGTGTGTGGGAGATTTGAGGCAGACTGGAAGGAAAAAAGAGGATGCTAGACATGGATCTCACCGCTGGATGCAATAACGAGGACGATGAAAAATCCTTCAATCCTCACAGGAATCATTACTGGGATGCTATGAGAGACGATTTTCCCACCACCCGCAGCATAACAGCAGTGACAGGCCTAAAGAAAGGAAATGATGAAGAAATGCATGCTTTCCTGAAAAGAAGCGAAGGCGTCTGGTTAGACAGCACTGGAGAAAGACATGACTCCTCTGCATCAGCTACCATGTTGTGGAGAAATGCAGTGATAAAGGCCCTATCTACTCATGTCCAAAACTGTCTGAAGAGTGTGGTGGACTAGACACAATGCCAATGCACTTTGGAGAGAGCACCTTGTGCATCATGACGAGCAACACAGGCAAACAGAAGTGCAGAAAGAAGAAGAACATCTGACAATCACCAGAAGATTGGGAAAGGCTCAAATGGCTGAGAAAGACACTGAGGCTTCAAGAAATAAGAAAGATAAGAGACAGATGTTAATGGGACAGTACGATACTGGAGAATTCCCAGAAACAACAATACAGACTCATACACAGCAACAAGTTCCTCAGAATGGACCTCCATGGCAAGTACCAAACAGAGGAGCATGGAGAGGGGGTAACAACCGCTACAGAAATTATGAAAGAGCTCCGCCACAGGGATGCTTTAATTGTGGAAGCGCATCTCACTGGGTCAAAGACTGCCACCAGTATGGGCAACAAGGAGGAGGAAACTCCTACCAAGGAGGAGGAAACAGTACTCCAGTAGAGGAGGAGGATATCCCACCTATGGAAGAGGAGGAAGAGGACAGCAAGGTCCTGCAGGAGGAAGAGGACAGCAACGTTTTGGTAGAGGAAGAGGAAGAAATCCTCCCAACACTCACCAAATGCCACTCTCTGCATGGGAATATTCCCAGGAATGGGATGGCTCCTCACAATGAAGATGCCCAGAGGATCCAACTGCAGGTGAAGCTATTCCAGCTCAGAATGAACCAATGGTCACCTGTACGATAGAAGGAGAAAAAATGGAACTGATGGTGGACACAGGAGCAACAGCGTCCTGTATAACTTCCTTGAAAGGAAAAACACCACCTCTCTCTACAAAGACCCTTCGAACCGTTGGATACTCGGGAAGAACAGAAGAACAAGAGTATACCATGCCATTGGTCACTGTACTTGGTAAACAATCCCTGCTACACCCTTTCCTCTTCTCCCCAAAGTGTCCTGTAAACCTGATGGGTAGAGACCAGCTGGTTAAAACTGGAGCATGAATTCTATGTTCCAGTGAAGGACTGACTCTACAGTTTCCTGGACAAATACCTGTGCATGGACAGTATCAAACAGATCAAAGGATCTTGGTGATGACATCAAGCCCTACCCAAGACATTGAAGAAACTACCACAACAGTGTATTGGAGCCGCCTGTTGACAGAAGGTCAAGACACTCCAGGAGTCCAGAAGACTTACATGGAATGGAAGCCTTGGATCAACACATTAGCTCCATATGGACCTCCACTTGATCCTCTACAGTGCACCTATAACTACTTGCGTCAACCTGACGAAGAGTATCAACAAGCCTGGGAGGAAGAAAGAAACATGACAAAGGAGCAAATAGAAGTCAAGGACATCTACGTGGGACCTCAAGGTGTGGCTGCATACTGTGCTCTCACTAAAGAACAACTGCAATGGTATGCATTATCAGCTGAAGCAGTGCCACATATCACACTGGCATTGGCAGTAGGATCTGAAGCAAGGTCCCTAGGTCCCATGATAAAGAGAGCCTTGTCAATCAACTGGCTCCCAACCAATATTGCCTGCGTATGTCAGGACAGACAGACGAGGACCCAGGAGCGCAATTTCGAGATCAAGGTTTTATTGAGACACACACACAACAGGGCCGAATGAGGCACGGCAGTAGTACAGTTCAGGGATATTCTAAACTCGTAGTCGTAAGGCGGAAGGCAAGTCGGGTTTACCGGGGCTGGAGATCAGAGTAGTAGTAACAGATCACAGATCAGGAGTCAGAGTTGAAAGCAGGCAGGCAGGCAGGCAGGCAGGCAGGCAGGCAGGCAGGCAGGCAGGCAGGCAGGTAATTGAAAACAATTAGTGGTGTTACCAGGCAGGGAGAGGGCTCATGACAGCGTATGGAGAGCAGAAGATGAGACGATGTGGAAAATCACTCACCACAGTATGGATGTTGGCATCTTGGAAGAACAAGAATTGGAAAGAGACCATGGAAGAGAACACACCAACCATGCTGACACAGAAGAAACACTCAAAGATATCCCATCATATTTGTGGACAACTGGAGACTATGATGTAGGTTTTGTGCCTCATCATGAGGTCTCAGTGACTCTCAAAACAGAACAATCATCATGTTGGTTACCGCAATATAACCTGAAAAGAGAGCAGGTTGAAGGAATAGGAGCAACAATCAATGGACTCCTAGAAGCTGGCGTAATCAGACACTCAAACTCCATCTGGAACACACCCATTTTGCCAGTCCCAAAAGCTGGCAACAAAGGCTGGAGAATGGTTCATGATCTAAGAAAAATCAACTCTGCTACGGTGTCACAAAATATACCTGTTCCAGACCAATATGTGGCACTTCAAAATCTGAATCCTGAACACAAATACTTCACAGTCATAGATCTGGCTAATGCTTTCTTTTGTCTACCATTGGACCCTGAAGTACAAGACATATTTTCTTTCACATATAAAGGACAGAAATACACCTACAACAGAATGCCACAAGGCTACAAAGACAGCCCAGGACTGTTCAATCAAGCTCTGAAAAAAGACTTAAGCAGCTTACAACTGCCACCAGGTGTAACTCTGATACAGTACGTTGGTGATTTGCTGCTCGCAGGCACTAGTGCTGAATCCTGCCTGGAAGCCACAGCAAATCTCCTCTCACTACTTGCAGAAGCAGGATACAAAGTCAAGAAAGAAAAAACTCAAGTTGCAAGAAGATCAGTCACTTTTTTGGGAAGACTCATTTCTGCAAACATCCTGACTCTAACCAATGCACAAAGGACCTCAATCCTATCACATGGAAAATCAAAGACAGTACAATACATGTTGGCATTTCTTGGATTGACGGGTTACAGTAGGACTCATGTACCAGATTATGGAAATCTGACTCAACCACTCAGAGACATGCTCTCAGAAGCAGGAAACAGAAACCTCACTGCTGAGCTCATCTGGACTACAGAAGGCGAAGAAGCTTTCACTAAGACTAAACAAGCCTTGGGACAAGCTGCACATCTATGCTCCCCAGACTACAATGATGATTTTCATTTGGATGTTTCTGAAACAGGAGGGATGGTAAATGGAGTCCTGTTTCAGAAAAAAGGGGGAGAAAGACATATACTGATGTACCACAGCTCAAAATTGGACAATGTTGAACAAGGACAAACAGGTTGTGCAAGACACCTGGCTGCTCTAGCAAAGATAATTCAAAAGACTGCACACGTGGTGATGTGCCACCCTCTCAAAGTAAATACTACACATGGTGTAGTGGCGTTTCTAAACTCAGAAGCGTTCACTTTTTCTCCAGTCAGAAAAGTAAAGATAGAAGAAACACTAACTAAGCCCCACATCACATATGTGGCAGGGACCATCAACATGGCAACAGGACTAAATTCAGAAAACCATGACCCACATGACTGTGCATTTGTCTCACAACAAGATCTTAAAATTAGATCAGATTTGGAAACCGAACCATTGAATAATCCAGATAAAATTCTATACAGTGATGGCTGCTGCTACAAAGGAGATGAAGGAATTGTAGCTTCCTATGCTGTAGTGCAACAAAGTGAAGAAAACACACAAACTTTGGAAGCACACATCATTCCACAGCCAGCCTCTGCACAACTTGCAGAAATAGTCGCGTTAACACAAGCATTGAAACACGGAGAAGGCCAGAGAATAAATGTATACACAGACTCTGCTTATGCATATGGCGCTGTCCATATTGACGGCCCCCAGTGGATGAGAAGAGGTTTCCTGACTTCATCCAAAAATCCTGTCAAACATATGACATAACATAATGAAATGCAAAGGTCATCAGAAAACTGATACAGCAATGGCAAAAGGAAATGATGCAGCAGACAAGGCAGCTAAAGTAGCAGGCGGCTACACTCAGCAAATGATTTGTTTGAACAGTGAAAATCAAGAGCAACTCACTTTGGAGAGCATCAAAGAAATGCAAGCACAAGCAGGAGTCTATGAGCATAATCAATGGGCTCATAAGGGAGCCACCAAGACTGAAGGAATCTGGAGAGCTCATGATGGCAGACTCGTGGCACCAGCTAAACTATGTCACCTGTTGATCAAACAAGCCCATGGCCCCACGCATGTTGGAAAACTAAGAACAACAAGGGACATAGAGGTAGAATGGTGGCACCCATTTATGAAAGAGATGGATGAAAACTTTGTAACAGAATGTGATACCTGTTGTAAATTTAACAATAAAAGAACATACAAGTGTCCTATGGGTCGTTTTCCAGTGCCAGATGCACCATTCAAAGAGATATGTATTGACTATACAGACATGGGAGCAGAAAATGTGGTAAGAGGGTACAGATATGCTTTGGTAATGGTTGATCGTTTCACTAAGTGGATTGAAGCAATTCCCTGCAAAAAAGAAGATGCCAATTCTGTAATCAAATGGTTAAAAAATGAACTCATACCAAGGTATGGAGTTCCACGTTGCATACGATCAGATAATGGGACACACTTCACGAGCCATAAGCTTGAAGAAGTAGAAAAGTATTTTGGCATAACACACAAATTTGGGTCAGTATATCATCCGGCATCACAAGGTTTGGTAGAACGAGCTAATCAAACACTCAAAAGAAAACTTGCTAAAACATGTTATGGTAACAAGTTAAAGTGGGTAGATGCCCTACCTTTGGCACTCATGTCAATGAGATCCTCACAAAGCAGTCAAACACATTTGTCTCCACATGAACTGTTAACCGGTAGACCAATGCCTGGCCCTCCACGCGAAGGAGGGCACGGTCCTGTATTAGATCTATGGCAGATTGAGGCAGATGAATATGTCAAGGCTTTGGCTAAAATCATCGAAGTTTTGTCTACACAGGTGGAAGCAGCAGCAGAAAAACCTGACGAACCACCAGAGACTCCTGTTGGACCAGGTGATTGAGTAAGGGTCAAGGTCCATAACAGAAAGTGGTCTGAACCTAGGTGGACTGGACTGTGGGAGGTGACAGAACGTACTTCACACGCGCTCCGGGTAAAAGGTAAAACAGGAGCTAATTGGCACCACCTCACACATTGTGTACCTGCACTGGCGCCTTCTCGCTGTTTAGCAGAAGTTAGTCAAGATTTGAACCTGCTGGAACAAAACAGTACTGACTAATTGATTTGTGAATCTAGAATCAGCACCAGAGGATAAATTGTCTTTAGATTAATCTAAGTGTCACTTAGATTATTATTTGTTTGTCCGTCTAAGTGAGCAGATAGCAGATAAAACCAGTTAAAAATGCCACCAATAAAAGACGAAAAAAAAGCGAAGGTAATAGTGTACCAGAAAATCTCTCTGTGGGGAGACCCTCGGATGATAGCTGGGTTAGCACTGCTCACAATTGTTATAGTGCTCCCCTTGACATGGTGGGAGTTTTGCCTGAGCGTAGGAAGTAAGGAACCAAGCAATAGAGTAGCTAATCTTTGCCCAAATGAAGCTTACTACACACCAGACAATCTGACAACTAAACAAATCCAAGATGTGACTGAACGATTCCCTAATGAGACTGCACCCCCTAACACTAACGCGACGAGTGAGACGCATGAGACGCATAAAAAACAACGAAGCCGTAGATATTAAGGACGGTGGGATTACCGTTACAGTAGAGAGAGACAAGATCACCTCGTTTGAATTTGATGTAAACACCATGATGTCTGAAATATGGAACACAAATTGCGATTCCAACAAAGCCAAGTATCTGTGTACGCCTCCCTGTCATTATCCCAATGTGTTTGCACACTCAAACGGGGGATGGATTAATCTAGACCACCCCTTGGTTGAAAAATGGAGAATCATTAAACGAAGCCCATGTAAATGCGGTGAAAGTGAACCACCTAATCCTAATCCTGATCCAAGAACTCTGCCTGGTAATGGGCATCCGACAAATTGTAACCCTGTGATCATCACAGTTTTCCACCCTGAACTCTCTGATTCTGGCCTGTACTATTTAGGGATATCAAAGAATCCCAAAGACCCACTGTTCATCTTTTGGTTGAAGGTAATAGAGCTAAACTTAATCCCTCTTGAGAAAAAGACCCAGAAAACGTACACCGGACTAGCAAGGAAGAAAATGAGTGTGATTTATCTGAACATCACTAATCTTAAAGAAACAATGGCAGTGGAGACAGGATATCAGGACAGAAATGCATGGATGGATCCAAGTTATCCAAGTTTCACTGTGCTTTGTTTCCAGCCCTACCGCCAGACTGGGTAGGTACCTGTGCATTGGTACAGTTGGTAATGCCTTTCTACATCCTGCCAATCTCTGCTGAAGAACTCTCCGGTCTGTCTAGTGGGAATGAGCTCCTGAGTCAAGCTAAACGTTCTATTCCCAGTGGAAGTTTCAGCTCCTCAATTTACATGGACTCCATGGGAGTACCACGTGGTGTCCCTGACGAATTCAAAGCTAGAAATGAAATTGCAGCGGGTTTTGAGTCCATTTTCATTCGAGTGACTGTCAACAAAAATGTAGCTTGGATTAATTACCTTTATTACAACCAGCAGAGATTCGTAAACAACACCGTAGATGCTTTCACTGGAGTGCATGAGCAATTAGGGATTACTAGCCTGATGTCATATCAGAACAGAATGGCATTAGACATGTTGTTGGCTGAAAAAGGGGGTGTCTGCAAATTGTTTGGATCTATGTGTTGTACTTTCATCCCAAATAACACAGCCCCTGATGGATCCATTACCAGAGCCTTGGAAGGACTCAGCGCACTCAGCAAAGAGCTAGCCTCAAACAGTGGGGTAGAGAATTACTTCACAAGCTCCATGGAGCGTTGGTTTGGTCAGTATAAGATGATGGTGTTGAGCATTCTGTTGATCGTACCGATAATGATAGGTATACTAATCCTGTGTGGATGTTGCTGCATAACAATGCATCCGCACCCTAACCACTAAGCTGATCACCACCGCCCTGACCAAAGAGAGAGCTGAAGCAGGTCAATTTTTGATGCACGGAGAAGGCGAGTTCCTCTTAGATCATCTCACAGAGGAGGAAAGACAAAGCCTGAAGGTAGATGCTTTCGTGTGAATAAATTCAACTAAATGATCACTCCTGCCATGCCTCAGCTACTGATTCTACTGTAGTTAGTCTCACTGTCTAGACTGAGGTAGCTGTATTAGACTGTAGGTACAGTCTAATACAGCTACCTCAGTCTTATATAGACATTGCAAGTTGCCTATATTTACAGTCTTTTACTGATGTTCCAGGTATACTGAGATTTACTGTTTTTCTACTGTTTTTTATTGATGTTATAAGTGTACTGAAATTTACAGTCTTATACCAACAGTGTTTTTATAAAAAATGAAGCTAAAAGGGATTTTTATACTGGAATAAAAGGTGAAGCTAAAAGAGATTTTTACACTAGAATACAAAGCTATTACTAAAGGTATTCTTTATTAAAGACAAAACTGCTACTAAAGGTAATTTTTATCAAAGACAAAGTCACATTACCGAAGGTATTTTTGTCACATTTAATGATTATCACATGTACTCGTCCACCTCAATCAAAATGTATTATTGCACAACATGTATTTCTGCACAAATGTATAATGAGCACTATATTAGTTATGAATGTGAAGCACTGTAGGTTCTCTTCAAAGAGTTTCAGGTCTACCTATCTATCTCGTCACAACAAGACGGCCCACCAAGGGGCATAACCGCGCCAACATGGACCAATGAGGGACGACGACACCCTTCTGTAGAGAATATAGCAAAATGTTTATGATGTTTTTGTACCACTTTCACTTTTACCAACAGACAGCTATCTGGCTCTTTATTGATTCGGACTGTGGACTTGGTGTGTGAAAGTGTCCTCGACGGAGGGTATTTTTGAAATGCTGTCATTATCACTTTAAATAAATAAGTATCTTGATCAACTAGAAGTTTACTGGATTCAATTGAAAGACAATCACAGAGCCCTTTGGGCTTCAAAACCCAACAGGGGACAATGGAGCGAGAGATTGGCCAGAGAATCGGAGGAGCGGGGGCGGTATTACAGTCACTTTACCGCACCGTTGTGAGGAAAAGAGAGCTGAGCCAGAAGGTAAAGCTCTCAATATACCGGTCGATCTTCGTTACTACCCTCACCTATGGTCATGAAGGCTGGGTCATGACCAAAAGAACGAGATCACGGGTACAAGCGGCCGAAATGGGTTTTCTCAGACGGGTGGCTGGCGTCTCCCTTAGAGATAGGGTGAGAAGCTCAGCCTCCGTGAGAGACTCGGAGTAGAGCCGCTGCTCCTTTACGTTGAAAGGAGCCAGTTGAGGTGGTTCGGGCATCTGTAAGGATGCCACCTGGGCGCCTCCCTAGGGAGGTGTTCCAGGCACGTCCAGCTGGGAGGAGACCCCGGGGAAGACCCAGGACTCGGTGGAGAGATTATATCTCCTCACTGGCCTGGGAACGCCTCAGGATCCCCCAGTCGGAGCTGGAGGATGTGGCCCGGAGAAGGGAAGATTGGGGTTCCTTACTGGAGCTGCTGCCCCCGCGACCCGATCCCGGATAAGCGGTAGACGATGGATGGATGGATGGATAAAACAAATCTCAAGGACTTCCTTCTTTCATCTACGTAACATTGCAAAAATAAGACACATCCTGTCTCAAAATGATGCAGAAAAACTAGTCCATGCATTTGTTACTTTAAGGCTGGATTACTGCAACTCATTGTTACCAGGTTGTCCCAAAAAGTCGCTTAAGACTATTCAGTTGATCCAAAATGCAGCGGCACGTGTATTGACAAGAACAAGGAAACGGGATCATATTACTCCTGTATTAGCTGCACTGCACTGCACTGGCTCCCGGTAAAATACAGAATAGAAAAAATCCTTCTCCTGACTTACAAATCAATTAATGGTCAGGCTCCAGCATATCTTAAAGATCTCATAGTACCTTATAAACCAACTAGAGCATTACGCTCCCAGACTGCAGGGTTACTTGTGGTTCCTAGAGTTTCTAAGAGTACAATGGGAGCCAGAGCCTTCAGCTATCAAGCTCCTCTCCAGTGGAACCAGCTTCCAGTTTGTGTTCGGGAGGCAGACACACTCTCCACATTTAAGAGTAGGCTAAAGACTTTCCTTTTTGATAAAGCTTATAGTTAGGGCTGGCTCAGGTTTGCCCTGGATCAGCCCCAAGTTATGCTGCTATAGGCTTAGACTGCCGGGGGACACCTCCCTGCTCTCTTCCTTCTCTTCCTCTCTCCTCCCCTCCCTCCCCTCTCTTCTTCTCCCTTCTTCTCCCTCTCTATCTGTATGCATTTATGTAAATGTATGTTACTAACTCACCATCCGGGGTATCATCCCCGGAGTGTCTGTCTCTCATGTGGCAGGTTGCCACTGATAAAGTTTACGTCAGGATCATGAATCGTGACAGTGCCTGCTGACCTGGTCCTGCTGGACACCGGGAAGCCTTATTGACATTTTCCTGGATTCATCCATACTTTCTATTTTTTTTTCCAACACAACATCATTTCTGTCAAATGTTGTATTTGTACAATGTTGTTTATCCTGTACACACGACATCTATTGCACGTCTGTCCTTCCTGAGAGAGGGATCCCTCCTCAGTTGCTCTCCCTGAGGTTTCTTCCATTTTTCCCCCTTTCATTTTGGGGTTTCTTTTAGGAAGTTTTTCCTTGTGCGATGCGAGGGTCTAAGGACAGAGGCTGTCGTAACCTGTACAGTCTGTAAAGCACACTGAGACAAATGTATAATTTGTGATATTGGGCTATACAAATAAATTTGATTTGATTTGAGATAAAGAAGCAAAGCTGAGCTCTTCTGTTGGACGAAGTGTTTGCTTTTCTGATTCAATAGTGTAACATTCTTCTGTAGTTCCATTGTAAAACGTGCACCTTTTTAGAGTGTAAGCTGAAGCTCTCAGTGCTTGTAGCCCTCAGTGATTACCCAACCAGGTAAATAATTACCAGCCACCACAGCTTCAGACCACATGACACCAAAGCTTCTCTTAAACATTAATAAAATGCACCTAAAAGCACAATTGAACCAAGTGACAGATAAAAAAAAAAAAACCTCATCTAAAGCAGGAGCTGCAGCTCTTCTGCAGTCCAACATCTATTATAAATGTTTCTTTCGGTGGAAGCTGTGTAATTAGTCTTCCATCTGCATTATTACTACAGCAGCATCCAGTGCAGACGTCCCTATACAATTAATTGCCTTAGGAAACAGTGATGAACTAAGTAGTATTTTTTGTTACATTAACACAAAATTCCCGGCCAAATGAAAACGCTAAATTATCATTATGGCCCATTTTAGCATGCTGGTTTATTACCTCCTCACTTTCATTTATGCTAGAACTCTGCTCTAATTAATAATAATACTAATAATAATTATTATTAGTATTATTATAATAATAATACATTAGATTTGTATAGCATTTTTCTAGAAATTCAAAGACGCTTGACAGAGTGAGTGACATAAAGAATCTCGAAAGCTGATCCTCATCCCAACCGCTTCACACTCGGCTGCGAACCGATCCAGTGACTGTTGAAGGTCACAGACCAATGATGCCATAAGGAGCACATCATCTGCAAAGAGCAGCGATGAGATCCTCAGACCACCGAACTGCAACCCCTCTCCTCCACGACTACGCCTCGATATCCTGTCCATGAAAATCACGAACAGGATTGGTGATAAAGCGCAGCCCTGGCGGAGGCCAACATTCACTGGGAACGAGTTCGACTTACTGCCGAGTATCCGGACACAACTCTCGCTTTGGGCATACAGGGATTGGATGGTCCTCAGAAGTGACCCCCTCACCCAATACTCCCGCAGCACCTACCACAGTATCACCCGGGGGATCCGGTCATACGCCTTCTTCAGATCCACAAAACACATGTAGACCAGATGGGCGTACTCCCAGGCTCCCTCTAGGATCCTTGCGAGAGTGAAGAGTTGGTCCGTTGTTCCACGACCAGGACGGAATCCGCATTGTTCCTCTTCAATCAGAGGTTCGACTACCGACCGAACCCACCTTTCCATTACCTTGGAGTACACTTTGACAGGGAGGCTGAGAAGTGTGATACCCCTGTAGTTGGCACACACTCTCTGGTCCCCCTTTTTAAATAGGGGAAACACCACCCCGGTCTTCCAACCCCTAGGCACTGTCCCAGACTTCCACGCAATGTTGACGAGGCGTGCCAACCAAGACAGCGCCTCAACACCCAAAGCCTTCAGTTTTTCTGGACAAATCTCATCAACCCCTGCGGCTTTGCCACTGTGGAGTTGTTTGACTACCTCAGTGACTTCCATCAGGGAAATTGACGATGATCCCCCATTAGCGTCCAGCTCTCTACCTCTACACACCTCCTCTACCATAAAGGGCATGTAAGTTGGATTCAGGAGTTCCTCAAAGTGCTCCTTCCACCGCCCGATAACCTTCTCAGTCAAAGTCAGCAGGGTCCCACCCTTGCTTGGAGGGTTCCTCGCTTCGACCCCTGAGGTGCCGGATGGTTTTCCAGAAGCACCTTGGTGCCGACCGAAAGTCCTTCTTCATAGTTTCTCCGAACTTCTCCTACACCCGCTGCTTTGCCTCTGACACGGCAGAGGCTGCCACCCTTCTAGTCGTTCGTTACCCTGCAACTGCCGTTTCTCCAAATCACGCCTCTCCAGGTGTCTCCATCATTTCCCATGTGTGCGTGGAAGTCTCCCAGCAAGACTACGGAGTCCCTTACTGGAGCCCCCTTCAGTGCTCCATTCAGGATCTCCAAGAAGGCTGAATACTCCGAACTGCGGTTTGGGGCATAGGCACAAACAACAGTCAGAGTTTTCCCCCCCCATAACCCGAAGGCGTAGGGAGGCGACCCTCTCGTCCACCGGGGTAAACTCCAACGTAGCGGCGCTCAGCCAGGGACTTGTGAGTATCCCCACACCCGCCCGACGCCTCACACCTTGGGCAACTCCGGAGAATAATAGAGTCCAACTCCTATCCAGGAGTACGGTTCCAGAGCCAAGACTGTGCGTAGATGTAAGCCCCACCAGATCCAACTGGTAGCGCTCCACCTCCAGCACTCCGGCACCTTCCCCCACAGAGAGGTAACGTTCCACGTCCCCAGAGCCAGCCTCTGCTTCCCGGGTTTGGTCCGTCCAGGTCCCTGACCATCACTGCTACCCATTTGACAGCGCATCCGACCCCAGTGGTTTTTCCCATGAGTGATGGGCCCACAGGATGGATGAATAGGAGGCACCACGTAGCTTCTTTGGGCTGTGCCTGACCGGGCTCCGTAGCAAATCCGACCTCCATGAAGTCGTTTTTAACCATTCTTAGTCTGGCCCCTCGCCTGAGACCAATTTGCCTTGGGAGACCCTACCAGGAGCACTAGGCTCCAGACAACACAGCTCTCAGGTTTATAGGGACACATAAACCTCTCCACCACGATAAGGTGATGGTTCCCAGAGATTCATCGTCATTCACAGAACCAAGATGTAGGCATATTTACTGGAATAAATGATAGCCTCAGAGAGTCTTCCAGTACAACTGAACATCACGCTGTGTTGAAGAAGACTTGAAACTAGCGATCGAGTCCTTAAACTCAACATGAAAATGTTTACTGAGGTAATAAATCAAGTGAGAAGTAGGGATATTTTCTCATAGACTCTATACAATCAGACTTATTTTTGTAACCAGTGGAGCCGCCCCCAGCTGGCCATTAGAAATAATGCAGGATTAAGGCACTACACCATGTGGTTGCCCCTTTGTTTGGTATCAGTAACAGTATCATGTCTTTAACCACACAGCTGCCTACATGCAAGATCATCATTTATGTTTGTAGGACATAGATATACATGAATGCTTTCATATTTATATATCTATTCTCACTGCTGAATACTTAAAACTTACATGTATATGACTTATGCTAACTGTACATGTTTTACGCTAAGCTAAGTTCAGCTAACAGGCCGCTGGATGGATCCACATATTTATCATACAGATGTGAGGGTTGCATTAATCATCTCATCTAACTCCATTATCGTGTGCTGCTCTTCTGCATTAGTGCTGCAGCCCATTATTTCTCTCAATTGTGACAATCAGCACTTTTGAAAATTCAATGAAAGCAAGATGCTGCATTTTCACCAAATAATAAATTAAAGATAAATGACACAACACTATTTAGTAATTGTAATCTGCATCTTTCATTTGTCTTTGGGGGATGCCTGTTTTGGAGGCACAGCAGATTGATTTCTCTGTTTTAAGACCTCTGTCATGTATCGATTGGGGCCCCCACTTATTCTTCAGCGAGCTCAATAAAAGTTAAAACCCTATTTGGAGAGTACTTGTCCTATTGATTATGCATCAGCCTGGTAACATGGGCTCTCCTTTGCATTGAAGACATGCATTGCTTCAGTCAGCATGTGAAACAGCGACGGGATGAGAGAGGAGCTTTTTAGATTTTAGAAAGCAGAGCCACAGATGTTTTAGTCATTGGTTTGTCGCGAATTATCAGTGTCAACATGTGTACAGCTGCTTTTATTGTTTCCTTCAAGTTCTCATAGCAGAGTTCACAGTTCAATCACGTTCTTCAGCCACTTCTAAATCATTTTTAGAAATTGGAAGTTTATTAATTTTTCACTATTCTCCCACTAGTCAGTGGTTGTAGAGCTGGAAAACAGCTTAAAAAACAAGATACAACTAGTTAATGTTTGACTGATTAGCAGTGGTTTTCTGTTTGATTGCTGTTGAACAGTGCACATGTGGCATTATTCCCTGCTGGTATATTATATATGTTGTAACAAAAGTATGTTGATTTCTTGCAACTTCCTGCAATTTCACCAGCACTCCTCACTTGCCATTCTTGGTTGGTTAATGACTCGTCATTGGCCAGTGAGGAGTTGTATGTGGCAGTGGGACAATAGTAACATACCAATTTTCAAGTGCCATATGCCATAACAGCAGCAAAATACCACTAGTGGAAGTGGCTTATCATGATTAGCATGTGACACCACTAGTATTCTGGTGAAAAGTGGTGTCTGCCAGTGTGTGAATTACAAGCTGTTTAAAAGGTTGTGCATATCATCACTGGCAGATGATAACACATATGTAAATAACAATCTGTATATTCTGGTGAGAAGCCAGAAGAACAACAGGGGTAAATAATGCCCCTTTTAAAAGTTCTGCCCAACTATGACATGCTCTGCACCAAGATATGACGTATTTTTGCTGAAGCCTCTTTCCTATGGGTTAAAAAACCCACCACACCCGCTAACATCTGTTTTGTCTTTGGTGGACAAGGTTAAAATCAGCATCCACTCCCGGGACAAATGGCTCTGCTGTATTCACGGTATTTATCGGCTCCACAGAAGGAAACCTGACACCCGGATGGACGTACTAATTTATGCCCCTTTTCCAATGTGATGCTATGTGACACCCATTGAAGTGAATATATAATAAATGAAATGAAAAGGGATTTGGACAATTAATATACTTTATTAACATACACAACATATACTGTGTATACATCAATGATGCTTGGTGCTCAAACATAGTCAAAGTTATATGATATATATAAAGTTGACAGTTATATTACCTCGCTGATCATGGGTATCGCTTTGTACTGTTTACCTGAAAAATACAGAAAGGCATACATGTCTCCTGGCAATGATAAAAGAGGTCTATCGCCTCTTCAGTTTAAAAACCTGCATATACGCGCTAATGCTGCTGGAGGAAAGGGTATTAGTAGCTGTTAGATAACAGATGGATAGTCAAACAATATAGATGTGATGGGAGAAAAACTACCAAAAACAACCCAAGTTGTATTAAACTGGACCTTTAAATGTCTCACTTCATCACTTCAGAATGAAATGTAAAATCTTTTAGAAAGTGGTCACAGGTTTATTTACATCTTCCGCAGCGAGCAGCAAAACTGACATTAATATTTATCAAATGTAGCAGATAATTATTTTAAAGCCAATGTGAGCAGCTTAGTGTCAGTATAACCTAATATATGTCTGTGTCTTTATCTGTTTATGTCTTGATTTTCTCCTGCCTCACATCAAAGTAAACCCTCTTCATGGCTACTTGGTGGGCTACGGTGAAGCCCGATCCACCCACCCACACAAGTTAATGATCCTCGCCGTCATTTCCTCCCCGCACACTCTCTGTTCCATCTGTTTACCTAATTGACTGTAATTAATTATGTCACACCAAATTAGCAAACTGTTTAGTCATTCAATAAAAGGAACAATGGTTCGATGTATTTATCAACTTTAGTCTGAATCTTAATCTATGTCTAATGGTGCATGGGTGGGACAAACCGTGCGTGTGTGTGAACCTGTGTGTTTTCATGTGTTTGCATGTGTGCGTTTATTCTTGTGTGTGTGTGTGTGTGTGTGTGTCTCTCAGGACACTGACACAGTAGGACGGTTGATTTGACAATAAGTTGAATGCAGGGTGAGCAGTGTTTTTGATTTAGGTTGAATGGAAATACGCAGCTCAGAGCTCAGTGTCTGTCATCCCTCTTTAATACGCTTCAGCTAAACTTAATCAGTAGTCATTAATTAATGTGGAGCTGAGAGAAAAAACGCCTGGTGATTGTTTCATGAATTAGGATGAAGTGAATTGTTAAAACAATCCAATTTGCGAAAGCCAACAAGTTGTTTTCTTTTCGGTCTTTCAAGTATTTTTCAGTTTGCTTTAAGATTACTCTTAAAATGTACAAGTATGATGTGTAAAAAAATGAACACAGTATTACAAATAGGCACCAGGTATTCACAGAATGGAAAGAAAACAGTGGAAATCAGAAAAAAAAAAACATAACAATTTGAAATATATGCAAATATAACCTGTACACCTTTTAATCTTCCTCTAATCCCCTTATTTCATGTTGATAAAAAAACATAATTTAAAAAAGAAAAAGCTTGTTATATTCTTTCACTTTGACTCAGCTGAGCAGGTGTAACTGAAATAAGCAGCTCCGTGCCTGTACAACACTTAGAATTAAAACGTTGATTAAAACAGTTATGCAATTATAAACAAAGCTATGAAGGCTTCTATTTCACATTCTCAAAAATAAGGGATACTTTTAAAAACAGGGACAAACAGATATTAAATATACTGTATATCTAAATATAGGAATATAACCATAAGGGATTTGAACCTTCCAGAGTCCTACCAGCTGATGCAGAATATACAATGTATGAGTCCTACAGTGAGGAATAAGATGATTCCAAGTACTGTGTAGGTGTCACATGTTTAAATAGTTTCCACTTTTATTTTTGACAAATATATACATGAACTTACAGATCAATTAGAAGATTACAAACTGAACAGTTCTCGATCAGTATATAGATTTACTAATAGTTTAGTTTTTGAAATCTATCATAATTCATTTCATATGATATCACATCATCATCAGCAAGCGGGTGTATGTCACAATTGTGCTGACCACCGGAACAAAAGCACAGACGCATCACCGACAGTATGACAATACTGATATGAAAAATACAAGATTTACAATACTTTCAAAACTAATGTTTGAAGATACAGAAACGGCTAAAATTCACAGTGCTCAGACTTTGCGGACAAATCCAGCGACTGAGCACTTACGTGCAAGCTCGCAGGAGATGTCAGTTATGTGGCCATATGCCCAGACCAGGTCCAAATGTGTTCTGATGGATCGGATCTCAATGTGTTCTAAATGCGAATTTACACCTGTACTTAGAGCTTTCCACTTGGGATCGGATCTCTAAAGGAGCCAATGCTAATGCCAGGTCTGAACAGGGCCAATGTTAATGTGTAAAAAATGTTTAGCATTTTAGAAATAGGCATTTAACACTATGCCACTACGTCCTTATTCTCTAGTGAAATAATGACATGGTACATCTTTAGGGATCATATGTTTTGAATTGTACAGCTTCCACAGCTTGTACTTGAGCCACAAAATACTTGTGCTACAAGATACTTGTGAAGAAACAAGTACTCACAACTTTCGTCAAAAGTACACATTTAATTTCTTCTAACCTTGCAGTGACATGGTCAAGTGCTCAGTGACTCACTAAGATATTCTCATTAATATTTTCAGATGTCAATCAACAAACTTTATTGTCATTACGAGATTATACAATTCAAATTAAATTTCGTTGTCCTGGCTTACTGTAAAAGTGACTGTAAAAGTGGTCATAAATATTTAAAAAAAGTGTCGTGGTGCTGATGCATGAATATAAAATGTGTACTTAAAATATACTCTATATATATATATATATATATATATATATATATATATATATATATATATATATATATATATATATATATATATATATATTATATATTATATATCTCTTCTATCTAGTCTCTCATCATCATCTCTATCTCTAGCTATATATAAGAGATATCTATCTCATCCAACCCCCCCTGTCATATCTTTATCCATCCCCCCCCTTCTACATATATATACACACTCATGTATACATATATTACAACACACATGTAACATATCTATAACATACATATAGATATATAACATATAACTATATATACACATATATATCTGTGTCTCTCTCTGTGTCTCTCCCTCTCTGTGTCTCTTTCTCTTGTGTCTTCTCTTTGTCTCTTCTCGTGTCTCTCTCTCTCTCCGCTCTCTCTCTCTCTCTCTCATCTCCTATCTCTCTCCTCCTCTCTTCCTCTCTCCCGCCCCCCCTCTCTCTGCGCTCTCTGCTCTATCTCCTCTCTCCCCCCCCCGATTCTGCCCCTCTCTACCTCTCCTATCTGCCTCTCTCTATCTCGGGGTCCCCCTATGCCCTATCTTCTTTATTCCCGAATCCATGTATCTCTCTGTCTCTGTGATCTATCTATAGCATGTGCTGTGTGTGTACATAGATGCATAAATCTATATACAATCTATATGCCATATATATATCTACTATATGTGTGTGCCCCTCTATCCTCTCTCTTCTGCCTCTTCTTCTCTCTCTCTCCCCCCCCTCTCTCGACTCTACTCTGTCTCTGTCCTCCCCTCGCTCGTGTCTTGTCTCGGTATCCTTCTACCCCTCTCATCTCTCCTCTACCCCTCTCTCTCTGTGTGTCTCTCTCTCTATATCTCCTTCTCGCTCCTGTTCTCTTCTCTCTAGCTCTTCTCCCCCCTCTCTCTCTCGCTCTCTCTATCCATATGCTATATTCCCCTCTCTCTCATGTGTCATCTCTCTCTACTATCTCTCTATTCTTCTAGTATATTGTATATCATCCCTATAATCTATGTTATCCCTCTCTCTATAATCCTATTATCTCTATATCATGTCTAACATCTATATTCGCTCTATATCTATATGTATTATACCTATATCTCCTATCTATCATATATCTCTGCCTTCCCATACCTATATATCTAAGATATGGTATAAACTACCTATACCTATCATCTCTCCTCTCCTATATTACTGTCCTCCCCTCTACATCTATCTATATATATCATGTCGCATGTCTATACCCTTCGCTCTCTCTCTCTCTATCTCTGGTATAGCCCCTATACATATATCTATACCTCTATCTCATATATATATTATAATGTAAAACCATATATAATATCTGTTTATATACATTACATATACAGCTCTTATCTACCCATCTCTGTCCCTACCCTATAACATCACATCTAGATATATACATCTCTCTAGAAATATATCTATTATTATAATTCTCTATACTATTATATAAGATATATATTTGCATATATATATGAATGATATGCTATATATATATATATCTACCACACATTTATATATATAAAATGCATATATATATAAATAATGCATATATATCTAATTAATCTCTCTCTATATAATCTCTCTCTCTCTCTATCTCTCTCTCTCTCCCCCACCCACTCTCTCTCTCTCTGCATCATCTGTCTCTCCTCTCTCTCTCTCTCTCTCTCATTCTCTATAATATATAGACACCACACACATATAATATATATATGCATATCTATTGTGTATATATTATATTTAATATAGAACCACACAAAACACACCCACATATATATATATGCATTCTATATATGCATATATACACAACCCTATATATATATATCCACATTATACATATATATCATATAACATATATATATATATGTATATATCTAATAATGTCCATATATATTATGTACATATATATATATATATATTATCATACCTATATACATATATACTACATATTATATATTGTATATATATATTCTGGTTACAATATATATATAATATACTATATATATAATCTCTCTCCTCTCTCTCTCTCTGTCTACTCTCGTCCTCTCGGGGGTCCCCCTCTATCTCTCTACTCTCTCTTCTCTTCTCTCTCTTCTATTTATCATCCTCTCTCTCTCTCTCTCCTCCTCTCTACTCTTCTATGTCCCTCTACCTCTCTCTATCTCTCTCTCTCTCTCTCTCTCTTCTCTCTATCTCTGCATTCTCTCTGGCCTCTCTCCCCCCACCATATATATATATATATATATATCTATATACCTGTGTATATATACATATATTATGTGTATATGTATATACATAGATAATATATATATATATATATAGATTGCATATCTTATGCAATATATATATATATACACATCATATGCTATATATATATAATATACCACCTTATAATGCATATATATATATCTATATGCACATATATATGCATATATATGCAATATATACTGGCTATATATATATATAGGCATATATATATATTATATATATACACATTAGATATCATTATATCTATATATTATGCACATATATATGCACTAATATGCCTATTATATATGCATATATGATAAATTGCATATCTATAATGCTATATATATGCATATCTATATATATATATTATATAATGCATTAGATTATATATAGATATATAATCTATATATACCACACACATATATGCATCTTATACACTATTATATACATCTATATATACTATACATATATCTGCATACATACGCATATATATATATATAATATATATATATATACACACCCCTATATATTATACACATAGACATATATATTATAACATACATACATAATATATATGTTATATATACCTATTAGGTATATGTATATGTTACATATACATTAGATATATATGGTTTATATATAGCATTATATGTCTATTATATATAGTCATATATATAATATACATTATATATATGTATAGATATATAGATATCTATGTATATGTAATACATTATGTATGGTATAGTACATATATATCTATACATATATATATATATACATATATGTAGATGTATACATATATATATATATATTACTATATGTTATGTATTATATACTATATATTCTACTATAACAATATATACATGTCCAAGTATGTATATATCTGCATATATATATATATCTATGTATATGTATAAATGTATATACCTATATTATACTATATATATGTATATTTTACATAGATCTCTATGTATATAGATATATATACATATACATATATATAGATATGTAATGTATACATATATACTATAATATTATTTATATGTATACACATATATATATATATATGTAATATGTATAAAAACCATCTATATTATATATGTATATATACATAATATGTCTATATACATACATATACATAATATCTGTCTCTCCCTGTCTCTGTCCTCCCTCTCATCTCTCTCCGTCTCTGCGTCTCTCTCTCTATGTCTCTCCTCTCTCTCTATTTCTCAGTCTCCCTCTACTCTCTCTCGTCGTATTATAGATCCACATACTATAGATCTACACATATCCCTACTAATAAATACCCCTAGCTATCTCTTGTATATATCATCTATATTTACCAACAATATATATATAGTGTATCTCTCTATATCAACATATATATTATATATTATACACATATTATTACCCATATATACTATGTGTATATATATATATATATATACCCATATATATATATGTGTCTCTTATCTATATTATATCACATATATAACACATATTATAGTCTGTGTTGTCTCTTCTCTCATCCCCCTCTCCTCTCTCTCTCTCTCACAACACACCATATATATATCCTTTTTATCTCTCTCTCTATATTATACCTCCCCCTATAATTAATCATCTCTTCTACTAATACCATATATATATATACATCCACAATATATATATATAATATAATATAACATATATATATATATATATATATATACATATATATCATATATATAATAAATATATATACATATATAATATATATATTATATACATTCTATACATATATATATATACATATCTATACATATTATGATATATATATATCTATCTCTCCCTTCTATCTCATCTACATCTATATATCCCTATCTACTCCCTCTCTTACTATATCTACATCTATATACCTATATATACCTCTATCTATATATTCTCTCTATATACCATTATCTCTCCTAGACATACCAGCTATATATAATACAACATATATATCATACCCCTATATATATATATAGACATACACATATATATATATATCATATACATATCATCCACATATATCATCATATATACATACACATATATATAAATCTCTATACTATAATATATCTATACATATAACATATATATATATACTATATACCTTATTCTATACCTATCTATTATAACATATATATATATATATATATACTACATATATATAGAAATATATATATACATATATACCATATATATTAATATACATATATATATATCTATACAGATATATTATATACATATATATATATAATCTCGCTCTCTCTCTCTAGCCATCTCTCTCTCATATATAATCTATCTCTCTATCTCTCTCTCTCTATCTTCTGATCTCCTCTCTCTCTCTATCTCCGGCTACTATCTCTCTATCTCTCATTCTATCCCCCCCCATATCTCCTCTATAATCTCTCTCTACCCCCCTATCTCTCTCTCCACCATACACCCATACTCGCTCCCCCCTCATCTATGCAGCTATCTCTTTAATCTACCACACCACCTATAATATCTATACTCATAATCTATATCTCTATATATATATACCATATTATGCATATATATATGTCGCCATGCATATATATATGCATATATATAAGGCCATATATATATATAATAATACACATTATATAATGGCATATATATATATCTAGGCCATATAATATAAATAGAATACGCATGCTTATATATCCATGCATATGCCCCCCCCCAATCTTGCATAGTATATATATATACTACACACACACATATATTATATATAATATGCATACTTTTTTTAAATGTTATATATATATATGCATATATCTACACACACATATATATATATATACACATATACATATATATACATGTATATGTATATGTATATACATATACATATATACATGTATATGTATATATAGAATATATATCTATATGTATATGTAGATACCTATACATATATACGATGTATATGTATGGATAGTTATATATATTATATATATGTAGATACATATACAATCTTATATATATATATTTATATGCATATACATATAACGTATATATAATATATAATATGTCGCTCCTATACCATTTCTTGTGTATATATCTCCTTGTGTGTTGTCTATCTCTCTACCTTTCTCTATACTATATATATTCTCTCGTATATCCATATATATATCTGTATCTCCCTATCCATCTATACAGCTACGTCTATATTCTACTGTCATATACATATGTCTCACTTCTATCATATACATATGTATATGTCTATACAATATATCTATATCATATATATCCTGCTATGTATATATCCTCTATATATATGTATATGTATATGGTAATATAGCACTATACATCTAATATCTATATACAATAATGTATATTGTATATACATATTATATATGTATATGCCGGTATATTGCATATATATATATATTATATATGCATATATAGATATGCAATATTATATATGCATATATATATATGCCCCCCCCAAAAAATAATTATATAGATATGCATAGAAGATATATATATATATACTCTAATAATATATAATATATATCTCTCCTATATATGTATATTATCTAATATATAATATCTTATATCTATCTATCTACCTATATCTCATCTATCTTACATCCTCCTCTTCTCTATGTAATCTGCCTATACCTCTCATATGTCTCTGTATCCCTGTCTCTCCCTCTATTCGCTCTCTCTATCTACACCCTCTCCATATGTCCTATTCCCTCCTATCTATCGCTCTCTACCTCCTCCATCTGTATAGTAATATGTATATCTATATACATATACATCTGTCTATGTTACTATGTAGATGCAATCCCTATATATCTAATATATACAACATAATGTATATGTTATACATATATTACTGTGATATACATATTATATGCATATCTATATATATATATATGCATATATAGATATGCGATATATTTATATATATATGTCTATCTCTATCATCTTATATATATTACAACTATCTATATTTTTTACTATACTATCTAAGGCCTATCTAGTCATCTATATCTCTCTCTATCTATATTCCTATACTATCATATATATACTACATACTATCTTATTATCCTCTCTCTCTCTCCTCATCTTCTCGCTCTCTCTCCTCTCTCTCTCTCTCTCCCTCCCTCTATCCCTATGTCGCTTCTCTCTCTCTCGCTCTGTCTCCGTACTATCTCTGTTATCCCTATCTAGTGTTATATACTATATATGCCTATCATATATAATGGCATATATACTATATATCTCTAGATATATATATAATCTATTATATCTCTCTATATATAATATATATAATATTCACAACACACATATATATATATATATATATATATGCATATTAATTATATAAACCCCATAATATATTATCAATATATATAACTGCCTTAATAGATGCATAATATAGATATAATACAACACAACACACATAGTATTATATCATATATATGTATATATATATTGCATATATACACACATATATATATTACACATATACATATAGATAGATAGCCTTTGTATATATACATATATATGTTATATGTATATACATATAGTATAATATACAATGTGTATATCTACATATTATTAATGTATAGTAACCTAGATATATATATGTATATATATCTATATATTAATATATGCATATAATATGTATATATATATCATATATACACACCTATATATTACCATATACATATATACCTGTGTATATATACATATCTATGTATATTGTATATACAATATATATATATGTAATACATATATATGTATATATAAGACGATTCTGTAAATCATATATATATACAAACACCTATATATATAGATATGCATATATATGGTGATATAAATATATATATATGCATTACCTATTATGCCTATATATATAGAATATATAGATACACATATCTATGCAGATATATATATCATATATATATGCATAATATACTATATACACACACATATTGCATATATACACACAAATTATGCTATAGACTACACACATTTATATTTACATATTACATATATATATATAAATATATATAGATATATCATAGATATATATATACAATATATCCTCCATAATCCTCATATATCTATATATATACAACAACACTCATATATATATATTACGCAGATTTAGATATATATACACACCACCAGATACATAATATACATATCGATATACATACAAATATCTATAATTACCCATATACACCTTCTATAATACAACGATACATATATAAATACATATACACATATACAAATATGTATATGTATATATCACATATATATACATCTCATTATGTGTATATCATCCATTATAATATGTATAATGTCTATGTATATGTATTTACATTATATATTATATGTATATGTCTATGTATATACATATCTATATGTATATGTTATAACATATATATACATATATATGTCTATGATACATATATGTATATACATATATATATGTTAGTCACTACAGTATACCTACTATAGGTAAGATACATATCTATATGTCACTGTATATAAACATCTACTATCTATATCGAATCATCTCTATCTCTGTATCTGTAATACCTATATACATATCATATATCTCTCTCCTACTATGTCTATGTATCATCATATATATCTATCTACGATATGTCTCCTCTCGCCTCTATCATCTCTCTCTCTCTCTTGCTTCCTCTTCTCTCTGTCTCTACATCTCTCTGTATCTGTATCTCTCCATCTATATCTCCTTTCTCTGTCTACTCCCTCTCCCTCTGTTATCTCCTCTATTGGTCTATGTATCACCTATATACATATAGCTCTGTCTTCTTCTCTATGTATCCCTCTCTCTCTGTCTCTACCTAGCTAATCTACATCTTATATTATCTACATATATATACTCTTGTGTGTGTCTCCCTCTCTCTCTCCTCTCCCTCTTCTCTATCTCTCTATCTCTCCTCTCTCGTCTCGTGTCCTCTTCTCTCCCTTCCTCCCTGTCTCTCTCTCATTCTCTCTGTCGCTATCTCTCTGTCTCCCCCCCCCCTCATAGCTGTGTGTGTCTCTCTCTCGCTGTCTCTCCATCTCCCCTATCTATATGTATCTCCCCTATTAATCTGTCTACCTCTCCCGCTCTACTCTCTCCACCCCCTATCTATGTGTGTTTATCTCTCTCTCTGTCTATCCATATTATATATAATCTATGTATATACAATATATAATCTGTCTCTTTTCCTATACCTCTATATCATACACACACACCTCTAGATTTGTGTGTATATAACTATGTGTGTATAATATACACACACACAGATATATATATTATATATACACAACACCCACATCATATAGATCTGCATACACACATAATCTATATAATATATATATATTATATCATCTATACATATATATATACATATTAGTATACATACATATATATATATACATACATACATAATATATACCTATACATATATATCTATACATATATTACATATATTAATAGATATACAATATATAATACATATATAGATATATACCATATATATATACATATATATATATACATATATATATAATATATAACATATATATATATACATATATATATATACATATATATATACAATATATATCTTACATTATATAACTATATATATTATAATCCAAATAATATACATTATACATGTATGTATGTATGTTGTATGTATGTATGTATGTTGTATGTATGTATATATATTATATATCATATATATCCTCTATACATCTATATCCATATATATCCCCTCTCTATACCTATATATCTTATATACATATATAATACATACTATATACCATATATATACAATATAACATATATATACATCTATATACATATATATATCATATATAGCCTCCAGATATATAATATACATATATATATAGACATATATATATAATAAACATAATATAACATAATCTACATATAATATTACATATATATCATATACATACTACATATATATAATTACATATATAATATCTATCCCATATATATCCATATACATTACTATATAGAACATATATATATATATATATATATATATATATATATATATATATATATATCTATATCTATATATATCTTATATACATATATCCATATATTATAGTATATATATCCCTAGCTATCTCTCTCTCTCTACCTCTTCTCTCTCTCTAATCTCATCTCTCTCCTCTCTCCCTCTCTCTGTCTCCCTCTCCTGTCTGTCCTGTCTGTCTGTCTGTCTGTCTGTCTGTCGGTCTCGTCTGTCTCGCTCTCTCTCTCTCTCTCTATCCTCTATCTAGCTTTCTCTCCTCTCTCCTATTCTCCTCTCTCCTCTCTCTCTCTCCTCTCTCTCTCTCTCTCTCTCTTCTCTCTCGCTCTCTCTTCTCCTCGCTCTCTCGTCTCTCTCTCTTCTCCTCTCTCTCTCCTCTCTCTTCTCTCTCTCTCTCTCTCTGCTCTCTGTCTCTCTGTCTCTGTCTACTGTCTGTCTGTTCTGTCTCCGGTCTCCTCCCTCTCCCTCTCCCTCTCCTCTCCCCCTACATACCTCCTAACACTCCATTCCCACCTACCTACCCTCCCCTCCTCCCTACACTCCCTCCCTCCCTCCATACCTCATCTGTCTCTCTCCTCCCTATATCTCTATATCTATATATATATATCTGTATCTATCATGTAACTATACTCCCCATATGTATATATACTGTACTATATACATAGATATATAAGATATTATATATATATGTATATATATGTATCTATACACATGTATAGTATATATACACCACACTACATACATACATACATACATACATATATATATATTACATTTAAGAGTTCTTAGAGTGGAGTTCACATCACATTGCTCAGCAGAAAAAGTTATTTTTGGTTCAACAGTCTGGGGAAAGAAACTGTTGCAGAGTCTGGTTGTGCTGGTCCTTATGCTGCGGAACCTCTTGCCAGAGGGCAGCAGGGAGAACAGATCGTGGTGGGGGTGAGTGGGGTCTTTTATAATGTTCTGGGCTCTGGTGAGGCAGCGTTTATTAGCAGTGTCTCTGATGGAAGGACGAGACGTCCCGATGATCCTCTCCGCTGTCCTCACCACTCTCTGCAGAGACTTCCAGTCTGAGGTGTTGCAGTTTCCAGACCAGGTAGAGATGCAACAGGTCAGTATGCTCTCTATAGTGCCTCTGTAGAACGTGGTGAGGATGGGAGGGGGGAGCTGTGCTCTTTTCAATCTGCGCAGAAAGTGCAGGCGCTGCTGTGCCTTTTTCACCAGTGAGGAGGTGTGAAGGGACCAGGTCAGACTGTTTGAGAGTTGCACGCCCAAGAACTTTGTGCCGTCTGCAGTCTTCACTGCTGAGCCGTTGAGGAGGAGTAGTGTGTGACAGTGCTGTTTTTTCCTGAAGTCAACAATGATCTCTTTTGTTTTGTCAACATTCAGGATCAGGTTGTTGATGTGACACCAGTCAGTCAGATGTTTCACCTCCTCCCTGTAGGCCAGTTCGTTGTTGTCCCTGATGAGTCCCACCACAGTTGTGTACTTGCTTTTCACAACAACTTCTCAGAGGCCCAACTCTAAACACAAGAGTCTCCTCATTCTGAATCTGTTGTGTGTCACAACAGTGAAAGCATCTGGTTTTCACCCTCCATTTGATTCATGGTTAAAATTAAAGTATTAAACCCCAGTCGCTCAAGTGAGAGTTAAATGGTAGTCTGGAGACACTTTCATATGTTTAAGAGGACCACACAAGGGGACCCACTGCCTGCACTATCTGTGCTCTGTGTATAGATCCACTTGTTGAAGTGACAGACAGCGAGATAAAATAAGGGGGCCAACTATAGGCAAAGAATGTCATAAATTCACATTATATGCAGACAATGTCATATATTTTACCTCTCCTGAATTCTCACTTCTAGAGCTAATGAAAACAATAACATACAGTTATTCAGGATATAAAATTAATCAAAGTAACTGAGTGTGTATTGGTAAACAACCGACACATGATTCTAAGGAAAACCTCAAATTTAACTTAAATCAAAGTAAAATATAATACTTTGGAATAATACTACATAATGATTTATGCAAAATCTATGAAGTACATCTTTAGAATCTGTAGAAAGAAAAATGTATCAAGATCTGAAATTTTCAGTTGAGTAGATGCAATCACATTGGACCTACACATTACGATTCCTCCACAACGTTGGGGGTAAAAAATGGAATGGAAGATAATTAATTTTGCCTGGAATAACGAAAGGAAAAGGGTCAAATTTAATACGTTAATAAAATCTTAAGCACATGGTGGATTAGCATGCTCAGGACTCGTAGAATTATGTTCATGCCTCACAAAAAGTATCATAATGAAATGGACAAATAACACAAAAGCTAAGTGGTTTATGGTTGAAAAAAAGATGGCTTCATTTTCAATAAAGACATTATCCTTTATAGATAAGAAAGATACTGCATAATTTAAGTTACAAACAGATGGATGAAAAATAATCTATATAACTGGAAAGACTTTTGTAAAAAGCATAAAACAAACAAATTGCTTCAGATAAATGGCTTAGGACTAGTCCTAAATGCTAGTATTGTAAGGTTCGCTGGAACTGATAGAACTGAACCCAAAAGCACGACACAGAGAATACAATATAGTTCAGTTTACTCAGTAATCCAGGCAGGGTCAAATACCGGTAAATCAGTCCAAAAGCCAAACAAATCCAGTAAGGGGGAGGCAGAAAAATCGGAGTGCAGAAACAGGCCGCAGGGTCAAAACGGGCAGGTCAGGAAAACTAAACAGGTAAACTAGACGATCCCTGGAGAGCTTGGCAGGAAAACACAAGACAATCTGGCAGGGAACAAGTGGGAGAGACCTGGTATATATCCTCTGAGAGAACTAATGAGGGAATAAGAAGCAGGTGAGGAAATGGGCTGTGGAAACCAGGTGAGGGGAATAAGTTGATTGCAGGCAGTGAGGATGAACCAAGATCTGAAATGATAAGAGAATTACTGACAAGGTAAAACCAAATGAAAACAAACTAATAGTGGGTGGAACGCGTATAAAGTATTCATAGATACTAATTAAAATGATGGTAATTCCTTCAAAGCCATATCAAATAGATTTAATTTTGTCCGGTCACATTTCTATAAATATTTACAATTTAGAAAGTTTATCATCCATCCATCCATCCATCCATCCATCCATCCATTGTCTACCGCTTATCCGGGATCGGATCGCGGGGGCAGCAGCTCCAGTAAGGAACCCCAATCTTCCCTTCTCCGGGCCACATCCTCCAGCTCCGACTGGGGGATCCTGAGGCGTTCCCAGACCAGTGAGGAGATATAATCTCTCCACCGAATCCTGGGTCTTCCCTGGGGTCTCCTCCCAGCTGGACGTGCCTGGAACATCTCCCTAGGGAGGCGCCCAGCTGGCATCCTTACTAGATGCCCGAACCACCTCAACTGGCTCCTTTCAACGTAAAGGAGCAGCGGCTCTACTCCGAGTCTCTCACGGATGCTTGTCACCCTATCTCTAAGGGAGACGCCAGCCACCCGTCTGAGAAAACCAATTTCGGCCGCTTGTACCTGTGATCTCATTCTTTGGGTCAAGACCGGTATATTGAGAGCTTTGCCTTCTGGCTCAGCTCTCTTTTCGTCACAACGGTGCGGTAAAGTGACTGTAATACCGCCCCCGCTGTTTCGATTTTCCGGCCAATCTCTTGCTCCATCGTCCCCTCACTTGTGAAAAAGACCCCAAAGTACTTAAACTCCTTCACTTGGGGTAATGGCTCATTCCCTACCCGGAGTAGGTAATCCAGCGGTTTCCTGCTGAGAGCCATGGCCTCAGATTTTGAGGTGCTGATCCTCATCCCTACCGCTTCACACTCGGTTGCGAACCGATCCAGTGACTGTTGAAGGTCACAGACCGATGATGCCATAAGGACCACATCATCTGCAAAGAGCAGCGATGAGATCCTCAGGTCACCGAACTGCAACCCCTCTCCTCCACGACTACGCCTCGATATCCTATCCATGAAAATCATGAACAGGATTGGTGATAAAGGGCAGCCCTGGCGGAGGCCAACATTCACTGGAAACGAGTCCGACTTACTGCCGAGTATCCGGACACAACTCTCGCTTTGGGCGTACAGGGATTGGATGGCTCTCAAAAGTGACCCCCTCACCCCATACTCCCGCAGCACCTCCCACAGTATCACCCGGGGGACCCGGTCATACGCCTTCTCCAGATCCACAAAACACATGTAGACCGGCGTACTCCCAGGCCTCCTCCAGGATCCTTGCGAGAGTGAAGAGTTGGTCCGTTGTTCCACGACCAGGACGGAATCCGCATTGTTCCTCTTCAATCAGAGGTTCGACTACCGGCCGAACCCTCCTTTCCAGTACCTTGGAGTAGACTTTACCAGGGAGGCTGAGAAGTGTGATACCCCTGTAGTTGGCACACACTCTCTGGTCCCCCTTTTTAAACCACCACCCGGTCTGCCAACCCCTAGGCACTGTCCCAGACTTCCACGCAATGTTGACGAGGCGTGTCAACCAAGACAGCCCCTCAACACCCAAAGCCTTCAACATTTCTGGACGGATCTCATCAACCCCTGTGGTTTTGCCACTGTGGAGTTGTTTGACTACCTCAGTGACTTCCATCAGGGAAATTGACGATGATCCCCCATCAGCTTCCAACTCTGCCTCTACCATAGAGGGCGTGTTAGTCGGATTCAGGAGTTCCTCAAAGTGCTCCTTCCAGCGGCCGATAACCTTCTCAGTTGAAGTCATCAGGGTCCCACCCTTGCTGTACACAGCTTGGATGGTTCCTCGCTTCCCCCTCCTGAGGTGCCGGATGGTTTTCCAGAAGCACCTTGGTGCCGACCGAAAGTCCTTCCTCATAGTTTCTCCGAACTTCTCCTACACCCGCTGCTTTGCCCACCCCTTGATCCAACTCACCACCAGATGGTGATCAGTCGACAGCTCCGCCCCTCTCTTCACCCAAGTGTCCAAAACATGCGGCCTCAGATCAGATGATACGATTACAAAATCAATCATTGACCGGGGTAAACTCCACCGTAGCGGCGCTCAGCTGGGGGCTAGTGAGTATCCCCACCCTGCCCGACGCCTCACACCTTGGGCAACTCCGAAGAAAGTTTATCAACAATTTAAAAAAAAAGAGGAGGCAACCAAGATCAGCACACCATAACAAGATTTATGCTAAAAAAGGAGCAAGAATACACTTTTTACATAATTACATAAATGACTACAGTATAATATTGAAACACGAGATACAATCAGGTCACGGTTGAACTTAGAACTAGGCAGTTAAAAGAGGAAGACTTGGGAAACATATGAAGCAGAATATAAAACAACTGATGCAGGAAAATATACACACAATTCTTTATCCCACGAAAAATGCAATTCAAATTTATAACATGCATTAAACCAAACGTCAACTGATTATGAACTGTATCAGGATATTTCCTCCAATTAAACAGGCACTTGAACTAGAATGTATTATTATATTACATCACCATCTGAACTCACATTAGACAGATACCAATACAGGACACTTTGAATTGCAGCTTTGAAACAGACAACGAGGAGCGGGTTACAACCTGCTCCAGCATCATTCAACAACTGGAAGTCAAATGTAAACAGCAGTTTAGAAATGGAAAGAATAACTTGAAGAATCAGAAAACAAGAACAAGCATACTTGAAACTTTGGAATAAATGAATTCAATATGAGGATCACAATTAAACAATAGAGCATGATTGCATGATTGTGTGTGCGCATGTAACACTTTGAGTTTTGTTTACGCAAATGAAAAGTGCGCTTATAAATAATATGTATTATTATTATTATTATTATTATCATTATGTGTATATATACGGTACATGTTGTCATGTCCCATCAGATTATTTAATGTTATGTCATGTATTGTAGTTCATGTTCAGTGAAAAATATCTCTCAGGTCACGTTATGTTAAGTTACAGTCACGCTTGTCTAGTGTCGTCTTGCACTTCCTGTTTTGTTTTGAAACTCACCTTTCCCTCTCGTTCCAGGTCACTGAACTTCCTGGCTTATGTGTTTTCCCCGCGTCTGTGATCGTCTGCCCCGCCCTTGATTGTTGTGACCTGTCTCCGCTTACCTCATGTATCTCATCTCATAGTCCTGTCTCCCCTTGTCTTGTGCCAGTTTGTCTTGTTAAATCTAATCAAGTGTATGGTTATTGTTAATGGGTAAACTTTGTTTTAAACAATCTTTTGTTTGTACGTCAGACACTTTGTGGAGTCGTGTATTTTGGATCCTATGTTTTTTCATTCCGTGGTTCGTAACAGAATGAACTGGCCAGAATGGATCCAGCCGACTCATTCAAAGCCACTCTGTCTTTGCAGAACAACCTGCTCCACCAGCATGAGAAACAGCCCGGGCTACATCCAGCATGGAATGCAGGATCTCACCAACCGTCAGGCGGAATTCCAAGCCTCAGTCACCAACCAAGTGAACCACCTGGAAGTCCAGCTCCAACGAGTCCTCACCCAGCTGGAGACTGCTTCCCCAGCCATGCTGTGTATGTTCATCCTGCTCCAAGCTCTGCCATCATTCAGGCCATGAACCATGTTGCCTCTCCGTCTCTGCGTCTGGCCTCCCCGGAAAAATGTTCAGGCAAGTCAGATGATTGTAAAACATTTTTAGTTCAATGCGAGTTGCATTTTAAACACAATCCCGCCGCTTTTGGTTCAGATCAAGCTAAAATTGATGCCGAGGGGTCAAGAGACTTGAAGATTTGTGGGTCATTGATTTCATTTAAAGACACATTAATTACAATTTTTGATCATACGTCCCCGGCAAGAGAAGCATCCCGCATACTCATGCAAATCAACCAACGCCAGCAGCAAGTAGTCCAACCGATAGTGGTTGGAACTCGCCAGCTTTAGTTGATGCCTTCATGAATGGATTGTCGGATCCGATCAAAGACTATTTGGCGCCCCTAGAACTACCCGAGGATCTTGAGACCATCATTGCCATGGCGATTCGCGTGGACAGCAGACTGAGGGAGCAGGATAATAATAATACATTTGATTTATAGCTGCACTTTCATTTGCGTAAACAAAACTCAAAGTGCTATAGAGTAAAAACGATGAGCAAAATATACATAAAAAAAAAAAAAAAAAAAAAACATTTGATGGTTAAAGTCTAGCAAAATGCTCTGTTAAAAAGATACGTTTTTAGGCCTGTTTTAAAAGCATCCACAGTCTGTGTTGTCCTCAGATGTTCAGGGAGAGCATTCCACAGTCTGGTAGCGGCAGAGCAGAAGGCGTGATCTCCCACGGTTTTGAGTTTGGTCCTGGGGGGAAGGAGGAGGTCAGCCTTTCCAGAACGGAGGTTTCTTGTGGAGGTTTGTGGGGTGAGCAGTTCTCTGAGGCAGGATGGAGCATTTCCGTGAATGCACTGATGGGTGTAAAGGGAGATTTTATAATCAATCCTGAGTAAGACCGGGAGCCAGTGCAGTGATTTGAGGATGGGTGTGATGTGTTCGTACTTTCGCACTCTCATCAGGATCCTAGCAGCGCTGTTCTGGATGTATTGCAGCTTCTGGATGTTTTTGCTAAGAATCCTAATGAGAAGTGCGTTGCAGTAGTAAAGTCTTGAGGAGACAAAGGTATGGACAAGCTTTTCAACATCTGACAAAGAGAGTGTGGGGCGGAGTTTGGCAATATTTTTGAGGTGGTAGAAGGAGTTCTTGCATGTTTGTCTGATGTGGGCCTCAAAGGTCAGGTGAGGATCCATTTTAACACCCAGATTGGTGACTGTTGATGAGAATGTTCTGTACGGAGAAGGTGATGCAGGTTATGGAGAAGGACTGGACCTGATGTGGGGTGCCAACTAGAAGGGCTTCGGTTTTAGTGCTGTTTAATTGGAGGAAAATGTGCTTCATCTATGCCTCTATCTCCTCCAGGCAGGTGGTTATGTAGATGATGGCAGAGATGCAGAGGGGGTTAGGTTAGTTCTGATGTAGAGTTGTGTGTCATCAGCATAGCAATGGAACGATATTCCATGCCGGTTGATGACACGACCAAGGGGGGACATATAGATGGTGAAAAGGGTGGGGCCCAGGACAGATCCTTGAGGGACACCACAGGTGACAGAGTGTGTTTGTGATTTTGACACTCCCAAGGTGACATGCTCAGTCCTCCCAGTGAGATATGAGGTGAACCAGTTTAGGGCCGAGTGAGAGAGTCCGATTGTGGAGTGAAGACGGTTGAGGAGGCTGTCATGATCAATGGTATCAAATGCTGCAGTTAGATCAAGGAGGATGAGGAGAGATGGAGATCCAGCATCAGCTGTCATCAGCAGATCGTTGGTGACCCTAACCAGGGCAGTTTCTGTACTGTGGCCAGGGCGAAAAAAAGACTGGAAATTTTCAAAGAGGTTATTGAAGTTGAGATGGTCCTGAATCTGAGTGGCAACTACTTTTTCCAGCACCTTGGATAGAAATGGCAGGTTGGAGATGGGTCTGTAGTTGGCAAGGACATCTGGGTCTAAGGTGGGTTTGTTGAGGAGTGGTTTGCAGGTGCACCAGGGGGCTGAGCTTGAGAATGTGACTGTTCTGGTTTTGACAGGGGCGTGGAGAACCAGGAGACTGCTCAGAGATTTGTTGTAAAAGTCCACAGATTCATGGACCGACCACAAGAACTTGGAATACATCAGGAAAGCCAAAAGAGGTTCAATTTCACATTATCATATAGACCAGAATCACAAAATACCAAGCCAGATGTACTGTCACGCCTGTTTGAAGTGAACCTAGTATCAAAGAACCCAAATCAATCCTTCCACTGGTTGGAGCTGCGTCATGGCAGATAGTCCCAAAACCCAAAAGATTGGCAGATTGTCCCAAAACCAGGCCACCTGGAGTGGCCACCTCACCTGGGTGGAATACGCCTACAACACCTTGCCTACGTCTACCACTGGTCTTTCCCCTTTCCATTGTGCCAATGGATACCAGCCGCCTCTATTCCCATCCAACGAGATGGAGGTTGTGGTCCCATCGGCTCACGCCATGATCAAGCGCTATCGCCGGAGCTCGGCAGGCTCTCCTCCGAAGTGCAGCCCGGATGAAAAAGTCAGCGGATCGCCACCGCAGACCAGCGCCACTCTACAGACCAGGACAGAGGGTGTGGCTTGCCCCAAAGGACCTACCTCTCCACGTCTATTCCCGTAAATTGGCCCCCAGGTTTGTGGGTCCTTTTCCAATTTCAAAAGTAATTAATCCGGTCTCTGTCCGTCTAAGACTCCCCAGGTCAATGAAGGTCCACCCGACATTCCACGTCGCTAAAGTCAAGTCAAACCAGGACAGTTCTCTTGTGCCCCCTTCCAAGCCTCCTCCTCCCCCTCGGATCATCGAAGGCGGTCCGGTATACACGGTCAAGAAGCTTCTTGCCGTCCGCAACCGGGGTCGAGGTCGACAGTTCCTTGTCGATTGGGAAGGTTATGGCACAGGAACGCAAGTGGGTTCCGTCCAGCTTCATCATGGACAAGACTCTCATCCGAGACTTCTACCTCCAGCACCCTGAAGTCCCTGGGCTGTCAGGAGTCGGCCCTAAAAGGGGGGGTTCTGTCATGTCCCATCAGATTATTTAATGTTATGTCATGTATTTATGTTATAGTTTAGTTCATGTTCAGTGTTCAATATCTCTCAGGTCACGTTATGTTAAGTTACAGTCACGCTTGTCTAGTGTCGTCTTGCACTTCCTGTTTTGAAACTCACCTTTCCCTCTCGTTCCAGGTCACTTAACTTCCTGCCTTATGAGTTTTCCCGCTTCTGTGATCGTCTGCCCCACCCCTGATTGTTATCAACTGTGTCCCCTTACCTCATGTATAAATAGTCCTGTCTCCCACATGTGTATGCGCACCACCGCACTGGAGTACTGTATTTTTCCTTTTATTCTCAAATGTTCCTCGTTTTTTTTGTCTGTTTTGTTCTTTTATTTTTGTTTTCTTTACTATTATTATTTTTTCACTATGAAATAAATAAACAATAGAAGAATACTACAATTATAAATAACATAACATGGCAGCAAATGTAAATGTATGTTAACTTCTGCACTCCTGAAATAATGTTTTAGAAGAAAAGTAGCATTTGAAGGGACACGTAAAACTCAAGTGTTTCTTTGAAAGAAATTCATATTTTAATTTCTTCTAACCTTGTGTGTGGCTGAGGACTAGTGACTGGACTTCAGTTTGCTCAGTGACTCAGTAAAATATTCTCTCGACTTATTAATCATTTTCCTGTTTTATTCTTGAGGCTGCACTACAATATGTCAGAGGACCCGCTCTGAACATACAAAGAATCTAAAGTTAAGCGTGAAGAAGAAGCAGCGACCGGGCTGCTCTGTAGGACGAGCCTTGTTTCTGCAATAATTGAGTGTTGCATCATGGCTTTTCTCTGCAACGTTATATCAACCACTCGTTTCAGTTCTTTTACATTGCTCACATCAGAAAAGCTCTTTTCTTTATTTCTGTGAAATGACCATTTAACATGCTAGAGATAAATTTATATAAGTCATACTGTATTTGATTTTACAAGATTGCAATTCACATTCACAATCCTTCTTTCCTTCTCTCTCAGACACATACACATACACACACACACACACACACACACACACACACACACACACACACACACACTTTCAGTGTTGTAGAGGAAGATGAATGCGCCATCAGACAGGCAAAACCCCCGAGTGGAAAAAATGACTCTTATATATTCTGACATTTATAAAGGAGCCTTCAAACTGGTCATGATTTAATAAAAGAAAACACAGACACAGACATATATACACGCACACACATGCACACACACAAGCAAACAACCTCTTTTATTTACTCATTGCCAGAGTAAACACATAGGCCACTCTATTCCCACACAGACACTAATATCGCCTTAATTTATTATCATTCTGACACACACACATACATATACATATACAGTACACACAGTAGAGTGGATCTGTTGTAAATATGGGTTTGTAATTAAATGTGTTCCAAAACAATAATTCACTGTTCAAGTGTCCTGGGAATGTCAGGGTCTCAAGGAGATGTACTCACAAGTTTTATCACCACTTTTCTCATGTACAATATTTACACAATATTGTAAACACATGACAAAATGTCAGCCATGTCTTTAGGTAAATGATAAGGATATAATTCTCACAGCATGTTGGCTTCATGAGTCACAACCAGGATTTATAAAAAGTGAAGAAAATGGATTTTTACAATAATGGATTTGCTGGCAGAGGGAAGGTAAATGTGTGTGGGGATTGTGTGTAGATTTCCGTTTTGGCAGCAATCTGAAAACCTTCTTGATAGTGCTGACTTTTAAAGAGCTGGAGAGAGGAGTCCGAAACAGACAAACTTTAATCAAATCAAATCAAATGTATTTGTATAGCCCAATATCACAAATTATACATTTGTCTCAGTGTGCTTTACAGACTGTACAGGTTACGACATCCTCTGTCCTTAGACCCTCGCATCGCACAAGGAAAAACTTCCTAAAAGAAACCCCAAAATTAAAGGGGAAAAAATGGAAGAAACCTCAGGGAGAGCAACTGAGGACGGACAGATGTGCAATAGATGTCGTGTGTACAGGATAAACAACATAGTACAAATACAACATTTGACAGAAATTATGTTGTGTTGGAAAAAAAAGAAATAGAAAGTTTGGATGAATCCAGGAAAATGTCAATAAGGCTTCCCGGTGTCCAGCAGGACCAGGTCAGCAGGCGCTGTCACGATTCATGATCCTGACGTAAACTTTATCAGTGGCAACCTGCCACATGAGAGACAGACACTCCGGGGATGATACCCCGGATGGTGAGTTAGTAACATACATTTACATAAATGCATACAGATAGAGAGGGAGAAGAAGAGAGAGGGAGAGAAGGAAGAGAACAGGGAGGTGTCCCCCGGCAGTCTAAGCCTATAGCAGCATAACTAGGGGCTGATCCAGGGCAAACCTGAGCCAGCCCTAACTATAAGCTTTATCAAAAAGGAAAGTCTTTAGCCTACTCTTAAATGTGGAGAGTGTGTCTGCCTCCCGAACACAAACTGGAAGCTGGTTCCACTGGAGAGGAGCTTGATAGCTGAAGGCTCTGGCTCCCATTGTACTCTTAGAGACTCTAGGAACCACAAGTAACCCTGCAGTCTGGGAGCGTAATGCTCTAGTTGGTTTATAAGGTACTATGAGATCTTTAAGATATGCTGGAGCCTGACCTTTAATTGATTTGTAAGTCAGGAGAAGGATTTTGAATTCTATTCTGTATTTTACCGGGAGCCAGTGCAGAGCAGCTAAGACAGGAGTAATATGATCCCGTTTCCTTGTTCTAGTCAATACACGTGCCGCTGCATTTTGGATCAACTGAAGAGTCTTAAGCGACTTTTTTGGGACAACCTGATAACAATGAGTTGCAGTAATCCAGCCTTGAAGTAACAAATGCATGGACTAGTTTTTCTGCATCATTTTGAGACAGGATGTGTCTTATTTTTGCAATGTTACGTAGATGAAAGAAGGCAGTCCTTGAGATTTGTTTTATGTGGGAGTTAAACGACAGATCTTGATCAAAGATGACGCCAAGATTCCTTACAGTGGTGCTGGAGGCCAAGTTAATGCCATCCAGAGCTTCTATGTCATTAGAAAATGCGTTTCGGAGGCGTTTAGGGCCAAGTATAATAACTTCAGTTTTGTCTGTGTTTAACATCAAAAAGTTGCTAGACATCCAAGTTTTTATGTCCTTAAGGCATGCTTGAAGTTTAGCCAATTGATTGGTTTCGTCTGGTTTAATTGATAGATATAATTGGGTATCATCCGCATAACAATGAAAGTTTATAGAGTGGTTCCTTATAATATTGCCCAAAGGAAGCATATATAAGGTGAATAGAATCGGTCCAAGTACAGAACCCTGCGGAACTCCAAGACTGACTTTGGCTGTCATGGAGGATTTATCGTTAACACATACAAATTGAGATCGTTCAGATAAATAGGACTTGAACCAGCTTAGTGTGGTTCCTTTTATGCCAACACAATGTTCCAGTCTCTGTAGTAGAATGTCATGATCAACAGTGTCGAAAGCAGCACTGAGGTCTAACAAGACAAGAACAGAGACAAGTCCTTTGTCTGATGCCAAAAGAAGGTCATTGGTAACTTTCACCAGCGCCGTCTCTGTGCTATGATGAACTCTAAATCCAGATTGAAAAACCTCAAATAAACTATTATTATGTAAAAAGTCACATAACTGTTTTGCGACTGCTTTCTCAAGGATTTTAGCGAGAAAGGGTAGGTTAGATATCGGCCTATAGTTGGCTAAAACCTCTGGATCAAGACTAGGCTTTTTAAGAAGTGGTTTTATTACAGCTACTTTAAAGGATTTTGGTACGTAGCCAGATAATAGAGACAGGTTGATCATATTTAATAACGAAGTGTTAATTAAGGGTAAAACTTCTTTAAACAGCTTAGTTGGAATCGGGTCCAAAAGACAGGTTGATGGTTTAGACGATGAGATTGTTGAAGTTAGTTTATTGGCATAAGTTTATATATTGGCTGTGTTGCACCATCCAGGTTTATATGCAGTAAATAAATCAATGAGCTACAGTATGGGCTCACATGGGCAGTGATTCAGAGTCTACTTTCTGGTTTGATCAGATAATTAAAACATCCGGTGCAGCTTTTAATGTGTGTCTGCTTTGGAACCCACACTGCTCCGACTGTGATGCTCAGGTCAGGTGCCAGGGCAACAGGTCAGGGATTTTATCTTGAGCAGGCTGGTTCACCTGTCAGAGGAATACACACCGCGATGCATGAAGACATGAACAAGTGACAGGGTGAAAAGGTATCAGGTCTCTTCTGGATAAGTAGAGAAAACATCCCCACTGGCTATCATTTAATCATCAGTCTACATGTTTAAATATGACAGCTGCAGTTTGAATGTAGTAGCTCAGCAGCGGAAATGTCCACTGTCACGACGCATCATGGTCGCCGTGACATTTACCATTACCAACATTATTTGTTAATGTCTTTCATTCTGTATTTATTCTGAGTGAGGGAGCGGGATTGGAAAATGCCCTGTTTAACGCATCCTCCGTTCATATTGCGGGAAGCGTTTTCAAAACAGGCGATCTGCACTTTGTGGAGGGAAAAATGGAAAGAGAGAATTGCATTATGGGACTTCCAGACTAACACAGGCAAACACACACAAAAAGAAACACAGACGCACACACGACTTGTCAGCTGATGTCATCATACCCTGACACACATACACACACTGCTATTTTACTTGGAGTGTTTGTCACTGTGAAATCAGATGAAGTCACATGCATGCCGGGGGTGACGGAGAGTTTTGGCTGTGTGTGTATGAGTGTGTGTGTGTGTATGAGCGTGTGTGTGTTTACCATGTTTGCCTGTGTGCCCACAGATGACTAAGCTGTGACACGTCTGTTCAGACGCTGGCTCACTTCTGACTGTTTAAAGCCTCTCTGCAGTCTTTCACCACTCGTCTGCCCCCCCCCCCACACACACACCCACACACACACACACACACACACACACACACACACACACACACACACACACACACACACACTCATCTCTCACCTCTGCACTTCTCTTTACCTCCATATTCTTATCCCTTTTTTATTTTTCTTTCCCCCCTTGGGCTTGTTTTCCCCCCAGCTCCACTGCTGCTGATTTCCTTCCCTTTGTTTCATCATCCTTCATCATCTCTCGTCTTCCTCTTCAGTCTTTCCTCCGGTAAACACAACTGTACAGCAGAAATGTGAAGAAATGTTGTATACTTCTTTTACTTTTTTATAATCTATTTCACAATGTGCACAAAAGACGGGGATCACACCAGCTGCGACGCCAACATGGGACGTTCCCCACTTCCTGGCCCTTTACTTCCCGCTCGCTTGCTTGGACCCACACCCATCTTCAATATCTTGATTTAGATTTCGATTACACATCTACAACGTTTTGTGTCTGCATCTTGCACAGTTGCAACGCTATCACGGTCACAAAAAATCAGTCCACAGACAGACAGACACAGACTCTCAAGGTGAAAACAATACCACAGCACTGTTGCTGCTAAATAATACATTAGTCTAAAAATAACATTGTAATCATGACTTTTTTTACATATACTTTTTTAGTGTGGTGCCCTCTGATGGTTACAGGCCCCTAATCAGCCGCATATTTTAAAATGTGGAAATACTGAACCAACATGGCTGAAAGCTGCTGTGACATTACTCTCTGTAGGCTAAACTTCTCAGCATGTTGCACCTCTGGTCACAAATAAGTGATGTGACACAACTGGTGACCAACACTGCTGTGACATCACTGATCAGGGGGAACCAAGTTCGTAAACACTTGCAAAAAACAAATGTCTACACAGCTGGGCTTTTCTGGCACTTTTTCGACGTACTGATATGGCTGATTTCTTATTTTGAGGATTAGTAAACAACGCAATTGCATTTTAGACTTTTCACATATATTCTACGTACGGAGCCGTGCACTGTGGACCTACATTATGAAAGCTTTACACTCACAACACAGATTTTACTCCTATAGTACTGTTTGATCTGATTAGACTTTTGGAGGCTGTTGTTTATCTCTGTTTGTGTGTTTCATCATAAGTTCATGCCCTCTGCTTTGACATGTTTCACTGCTCCTAACAATATCTCTGTCTCCCCATCCCTCTCTATCTTTGTTCAGGTCCATTCCTGTGTACTATTTTAGCATGTGTCAGCCCTCCAAACATGGGAAAATATTGATCAATGAGCTGCACTTTTCATTATCTGGGTCAAGCACTTCGCCCGCCTTTAACTCCCCCAACCTGATTCCTCCCCTCTTCCTCCCCCTATTATTAATTTCTCCTGATGCAAGAATACTGCAGGCCTAACGGAGAGAGTAGGTAGACAAATAGAAAATGGTTTAGAGTGTGTGTGAATGAGAATGGGTCCTTTAAGGTGAATGGGGAATTTATCAGAACATACAAGGATCAGCTATCCAGAATAATGTTATAACTCTTAATAGTCAAAAAGTGGTGAAAACAGCACTTTCTGTGGTGATAAAGTTAAGAGTTTTAGAGTTGCAGTGATGCGTTCTGCCAAACCTTTCAGCAATGCAGGAAGAGACAATGTGAACCAGATGATCAAGGTTCAGGTTCAGGATGAGGTGGAAAGTTGTACAACTGTATTGGAAATGGAAATGGCCAGTTGGAAGGGCAACTTTGTACTCATGGACTGATACAATAAGGTCAACAGTGACGCAAAAAGCTTCGAGTCAAGTATTCATTTAGAATTAAGGATGTTTATCATCAATATTTAAATAAGCGTTGATGTGATACAGATTTGACTGCGTTAATGTAAAAGAGCATACGCAACACATGGATAATACATAAACTCCGTGATAACCGGTGTCAAGATGGGAGTCGGGTTTGAAGTCGTAGTCTATCAGAGATTCATGTTTGAGCTCATAAACAAGTCTGAATAAGTCAAATATCTAGAAAATGCTTTCATTCCTGCATATGAAAGCAACTGGGCTGCCAGCCGCAGCACTTCATGCTCATCGTCATCCAATGTCAGCTAAAACATTTATAAATAAACCCAAGAACTTAAGGTATGTAAATGAGTGAAGTTTTAATGACATCACATTAACTCCCCAAATCCGTCTTAAAGTCCAACATCAAACTATTCCACAATGTGAGTTGATGTAACACGTTGCACCAGCAGTGGGAGATGAGTCAGCACATTTATGTCTGCGGCCATGGTAGTCAAGTAAACGGTGAATTTCTCACTCTGGAGTCTAGTTCACAAGTCAGGATAAGATGAAACGGCAGATCAAGAGGTGGGTTTGTGCGACATTAGCAGTAATGTGGTTACTGTACCGGAGTGTCGTGGTGAAGAGGAAGCTAAGCCTGAAGGCACAGTTCTCAATTTACCAGTCGATCTACGTTCTAACCCTCAATTATAGTCATGAGCTTTGGGTAGGGTCAGAAAGAAAGTGATAGTGGAAGCCAGCAAGCAGAAATGAGCTTCCACTTCTGCTTCGCAGTCTGCTAATATGAGCTCGGAGAAAACTCTCTACTCAGTTTTGTCAAAACAATTCTTGTTGAGGTGGATCGGGCATCTGATAAATCTTCTTCATCAGCAGAGTATTCTTTTAATAAGCTTTCTTATCATATTGATTCTGCCCACATTGTGATCATTTGTTATAAGCACATTTTTCCAGTTCTTCTTAGAGGTCAAAATATTTTCTACTTTTCAGCACAAAGCACAAAGTCTCATCGCTCGTCAATGTCATACTTGACCCAGTCAGCCAATCAAATCAAGCAAGAGCTTTACTACTTTACCACATCCTTCCTGTTTTGATGCCGGTATATGTGGTAGTTGCGAGCTAACTAGTGAGCTGCTTGACTGTGTGAGAGCTAAGGGGAAATTCATATCAATAGTTACTTGTAGGCTACTGTCTTTGAGAGAGAGAAAGAGGGTAAGAGAGACCACATTTTTGCATTAACCACATTTGATTTGCCCGGTTTCGGACGCAGCCCTGTTCCACAGGCACGCCACGTTGTTTTGCCGTCATGCTTTGCCAGCCAAGGTGTTTTTGAAGCGGTAGCGACATGTCTCGGTGTGATCGCTCCCTTACTTTGTTGCCACAGAAACCTTTACATCCCATCCATCAATTATTAGGTGAACATGAGCAAAGCACTGCCTATTAGGAAAATCGAGTATGCGCTCTTATTTAAGCCTTGTTTTGATCTATACCAACTCCTGAGAACAAAACATCTGGCTCTTCAGCTGAAACATATTAATAGCACATCTCTAACTGTGTGCAGTTTAGCACCTGAGAGGTAATGTAGTGGGTTTAAGTGGGTTTTTTCCCACTGAAAAAAAAAGTGAAGACACAACCAAAAGACAACCATTTGTTCTATTTTTCTAAAACCACAAATTTAAGTCCAACACCCGGGTAGAGTGTTAATCCATGCGGGATTCTAATTAGACGTAATTCTGATTACACAATGAGAGTTCCATGCAGGGTTCATGGAAAATTCTTACCAATGCATTCACAGAGACTACTTGTTCAATTCCCTGGTCAAACTCTTTTTAAATTCATTTAGATTAGATACCGCTACTGATAGATTAAATAGTGGGTTTGCCTTGATATGAACAAATCCTTTGAATTTGAGATGAAATACAACATGAATAAGGAATAAATGAAGATAACCAACACCTGCCTGCAAAGATCAAATTATATTAAAATAGAAACTGAATGCTTGTCTCTGTGTGTGTGTGTGTGTGTGTGTGTGTGTGTTTGCGTGTGCTTGTGTTTGTGTGCGCGCTTGCGTGCGTGCGTTAAAACTACACATTGACAACTAATAAATGCAATGCTTTCAATAAGCAATGACATAGTGCTGAACCTAAAACTACAGTGACAAAATGTTGTGTATGCCTCTTGTCTTTCACATTCTAAAGATCCTCTGAAGACTTAGTGTTTCCTGGGATGATTTGGTGAAAAAGCAGAGCCTATCCAACATCCCTTAAGTTCAAATAAAAAGATTTTGTCAGGATCTTCCAAAAGAATGATGAAATCATCATGAAATAATACAAGAAGGCAGTGGAAATGATTAAACATCCACAAACCCAAGGCAAGGCTATTGTATAGGCTGAGCCTCCTCTGACTGGAGGAAATGAACAGTAGTGAGGTTCTTTTTTTAACTGCAGCTTGAATATTGCCTATTTCTTTCTGTGAACAAAAGTAAAACATCTTAAAGTTATTTATTTTCTATTCCCCTCAATTTGGTCAATGTCCACTTTTTTTCTAACATTGGAATACGTAATTTCAGTTTTCTCTCCTTTTTCGTATCCAGTGTTTGTATAATGCTCTGATGAAATCAAATCACATAAAGTGAGGATATTTTTGCAGAGAGGAAGTAAACCTTTCCCATCCTCATATAGGTAGTGCAAAGATCTGCTCCGATCACTGTTGTTGTGTATGATGCTTTATTTGATATTTTGTTATCCAATTTAACCCCAAACCTTATAAGACACGAACGATATCTGTGATGAAATGTGATCAGATTCTAAAATATTACAGGAAACCTGTTATTATTTACATCCATTGCGATAATTCTCTTCACAAATTTGTGACATTGCATTGTAACAACATTTCAACCAATCCCTGCAACATGTGCAAAAGTATGTAATTTATGTCAAAACCTTTGCAATTTTTTAAATATCAGGACTAAGTATCTACAGCCTTACCAGAAGCTCTTTGAAGCTGTGCTCAGGCACAGCAGTGCTTTGAGCTAGATGATAATGTCAGCATGTTAACATGCTTAAAAATAAATGCTAACATGATGATGTTTGGCAGGAAATGCTTAACATGGTGACCAGGTGACTTTAGCATGTTAGCATGTTAGCATGTTAAAGTTGATAATTTTGCACTAAACACAAAGCGCAGCTGACACTGATATTGACCTGATGATGGCGCTATATGAAAATGTAGGGATCACCAACATTATTACGATTAATTCTGTGAATATTTGTACCCATCAAATATCATGGTATTCCATCCAACAGATGTGGGGACATTTCTCTGGACTGCAACACCCTCTCTGAAAATGTAATGCACATTCATTTATTAGTTAAACACTCATCATTTTAAGAGAACAGAGGTAGGGTGATGCATAGTGTGCTGAGTTGAGCGATGTGCACCAAAAGCTCACATTTGTTCAACTTTGATCCAAGCTGCGCTGACCTTGGTGGGAACAGTCAATTACTTCAACTGAAAGATGATGAACAATGAATTGCTTATGTTGCTAAACTTTCAGAACTGTAAAATAACAAACATGCTGTCTGATACAGTGCCCCCCCCAGGGCGAGACTGTGAAGCCCAACGCGAAGCGTTCTGCGCAAAACACTTGTTTTCCCGCTGAAGTGTAAATGTGCTTTTTGCGAGTATTGTTTCAGAAAGTTTCTCTTTTCTATATTCTAACTCGTCTCACTGAATTAATTCTGAATCTGTTTGTGCAGATTATCATCAGCTCTTTGTCAGTTTAGCAGTGATTTCCATTTGTCTTTTCCTGAAGGAATTGATGAGAAATGTTGAATCTTGAATGCTTGCCACTACGAGTACCATGTATGATGTCAGCTTCACCACCATACCAATATACTTTTAATCATCAGAGGCATTCTAACTATTTCATATTAAATGTATTGTCGCAACGTAGTAGGTTACAGATGTGTTACAGATGTTGAGTATTAGAAGATATAATACTGTGTGAGGGGCATTGGATTGCTCCCTGGTCCTAAATGTCATTGAAGGATCTCAGGTTAAACTCCCAGTTTACACCTTTACATTGTACCAAACTTCCATCTTGTGGAGTATAATTGCTGATAAAACAGCCTTACACCTCCTGCTCCTTCAGCCTTTAGCTATTATTTACTCTTAACCAAAAGAAAGGACACATTTTTAAATGGATCGAAGTTATCAGTTTTGGAAAGATCTTATCTTGCCTGTGGATGAGTATACAGAGAGATCTAAGTATACTAGCCTTTTGTTTCAACATGGGAAATCTAGTTTCAAGGTAACTGGTGCAATAATCCCCGGGACAAACAAAGTTCACTGGTGCGAAGCCAATGAACGGATTCATTACACTGCAATCTGTCTCCATTATCCAACCTGTACAGTTTTTACCTTTAAAACTGACCAATCCACACACACATTACAATTGATGTCTATCAGTGTGAGTGATCTCTATCTTTCTACCTCTTCATTCCCTGCTCATATTTCATATATGTGGTTTCTTCAGAAACTTCAAGATTTTGATTAAACAATAAACTTAATGCATCTTTTCATTATCCTGAAATCTTCAGCGTATCTTCAGCACAGTCGCATGTTCTCTCTTGTTTCCTTCTGTTTTTTCATCCAAGTTTGATATTGGTTAACAGAACACACACACACAGAAACACATGCACATTATAACAAATACACACTCCCAAAAACACTTTGTCCCCTTATTGCAGTAGATGGAGCAGGTAAAAATCCTGCTCCGCCAACGTATTCCCTCATGTATTCTTCCGTTAGGGTTCTCAGGCAACAGAAGCTTTTTAAAGTTAATATTAGGAAAATATTGTGGTCTTTATTAAATGCTAGAGTTATGGCTGTATGTTTTAGCTAATTTGTTAAAGCATGCTAAGTATTTTGATTTGCTATATTTCTTGTACATACAGTATATCTCAAAAGTGAGTACACCCTTTAGATTTTTGCAAATATTCTGTTATATCCTTTCAGGGGATAACATTATCCTACTGAAACTTTGATATAACTTAAAGTAGTCAGTGTGCTGCTTGAATAACAGTATAGATTTATTGTCCTTTGAAAATTACTCAGTACACAGCTGTTAATGTCTAAACAGCTGGCAACAAAAGTGAGTACACCCCATAGTGAACATGTCCTAATTGTGCCCAATGATGTTGTTTTCCCGCCCTGGTGTCATGTGACTCGTTAGTGTTACAAGGATTCAGGTGTAAATAATAAGCAGGGCTGTTAAATTTGGTGTTTTGGGCACAATTCTCTCTGAACGCTGGACAACATGGCACCTCATGGCAAGGAACTCTCTGAGCGGCTGAAAAAAAGGATTATTGCGCTTCACAAAGATGGCCTTGGCTATAAGAAGATTGCCAACACCATGAAAATGAGTTGCAGCACAGTGGCTAAGATCATACAGCGGTTTTCCAGGACAGGTTCCACTCGGAACAGGCCTCGCCAGGGTCGACCAAAGAAGTTGAGTCCACGTGCTCAGCGTCATATCCAGAGGTTGGTTTCCAAAAATAGACGTGCGAGTGCTTCCAGCATTGCTGCAGAGGTTGCAGAAGTGGGATGTCAGCCTGTCAGTGCCCAGACCATACGCCGCACACTGCATCAAATCGGTTTGTATGGCCGTCGCCCCAGACAGAAGCCCCTTCTGAAACCGATGCATAAGAAAGCCCGCAAACAGTTTGCTGAAGACAATGAATCCAAGAACATGAGTTACTGGAACCATGTCCTGTGGTCTGATGAGACCAAAATAAACCTGTTTGGGTCAGATGGTGTCCGGCGTGTGTGGCGGCACCCTGGTGAGGAGTACCAAGACAAATGTGTTTTGCCTACAGTCAAGCATGGTGGTGGCAGCATCATGGTCTGGGGCTGCATGAGTGCTGCCGGCACTGGGGAGCTGCATTTCATTGAGGGACACATGAATTCCAATATATACTGTGACATCCTGCAGCAGAGCATGATCCCCTCTCTTCGGAAACTGGGCCGTAGGGCAGTTTTCCAACATGATAATGACCCTAAACACACCTCCAAGATGACAACGGCCTTGCTGAAGAAGCTGAAGGTTAAGGTGATGGACTGGCCAAGTATGTCTCCAGACCTAAACCCAATTGAGCACATGTGGGGCATCCTCAAGAGGAAGGTGGAGGAGTGCAAGGTGTCCAACATCCGTGCGCTCCGTGATGTCGTCGTGGAGGAGTGGAAGAAGATTCCAGAAGCAACCTGTGCAGCTCTGGTGAATTCCATGCCCAGGAGGGTTAAAGCAGTGCTAGATAACAATGGTGGTCACACAAAATATTGACACTTTGGGCACAATTTAGACATGTTCACTATGGGGTGTACTCACTTTTGTTGCCAGCTGTTTAGACATTAACAGCTGTGTACTGAGTAATTTTCAAAGGACAATAAATCTATACTGTTATTCAAGCAGCACACTGACTACTTTAAGTTATATCAAAGTTTCAGTAGGATAATGTTATCCCCTGAAAGGATATAACAGAATATTTGCAAAAATCTAAAGGGTGTACTCACTTTTGAGATATACTGTATGGTAACATTGACAATAAATTAAATCCGCTAAACATCAGCATGTTAGCATGCTGACGTTAGCATGACTGTAGACTCTTATTCGTGTTCAATAAATGATGGAAACGATTTGTCCCTAACCTTCACCAAGTGCTGTGAGGGTCTTTAAACCCATGATTTAAATATTATAAATAACTTTTGTTATGCTTCAGTTGCAATGGGCAGATATTGTTTTGCAAGAGCGGATTCTGTATTAGAATAAATCAAATATGGTGGCAGTGAATGATGCTGATACATTCAGTATGAAGACTATGTGACTGCAGATCATCTTGTAGATAAAAAACCTTGATGCCATTATGTTTCTCTCAAAACTTATTTGCTGCGTAGTAATCGTATATAAGCTGAATGAAATGGAATTCCATGCATTTGGAACTCCCAAACAAACAACTAAAGTGATTTTTATTTATAAATAACATATTTTGCATTGCCCATCCAACATTTTTTATTTATTATTATTATTATTATTATTATTATTATTATTATTATTATATATTATATAATCTATTTATTTTAAAGTTTATTCTTTGTCTCATTTTATGCATTTCAAAATAAAGAATGTTTGATGATGCAGATGTATCAGACATTGGTGATTTGATTCCTTGTTCATCTGGGAGTTGGAGCAAGCCACTCTAGAATACGTGTTGTTTTCTACTGTGAATGCAGTGGCTGACTATTGATGTTTGACTGAAATGTTGTGTTTTCAATAAACGGAGAGCTGACAGGTTTGAAGTAAAATAATGTCATCATAGCATTGAACTCCTGCACGCTGAGTGCACGAGACAACGCTTAATTAAGAATTGTTTTTGTCACTCGCTGAAATAGGTAGTGATGGTTTCGTGGTTAGGCTTCCAAATGGAAAACTGGAAGGTTGTGAGTTCAATACCAAGGCTGCCACTGTTGTGCCCCTGAACAAGACACAAGTCTAAAAAAGTGCCGTTGGCTGTGCAGATTGTAAAGCCCCCTGAGGCAAATTTGTAAGGCTGGAGATGAAAAACTATTCTGGTTACAAACACGCTTCTAAAAAGCGATTTTGTAAATGCATGCTGTAATAATAGTTTTAACCATACTGTTGTACCATAAGGCTGCTGGGCTCAAAATGAGTTATGGACTTAACTGTTTTAATTTGCTGAATTTAATTTGAAGCCTGGTGCTGAAAAAAGTATATTTTGAAAAGAAGAAATTGCTTTTATGATATACTGTTAAGGAGAAGTAAAGTAAACCAGGCATAAATGGATATAAACGGACAACAGCTACGAAACGTTCACACATTAGATCACACACTGTACTGCAACATACAGTAATTAGTGTGAATGTGGGCGGCTGTTGATCAGGAGTTGTGCCAGTTGTCGACTGATCACAGGGTTGACAGTTTGATCCGAGACAAGACACAAAACCCAAATTGCTCCCTGTGGCTGGCCAGCACCTTGCATGGTAGCATGCTGCCATCTGTGTGTGAGTGTGTGTGAATGGGTAAGTGAGAGGCAAACGTTGTAAAGTGATAAAAGCACAATAAGAGGTCCATTTACCATTTAAATGTAAACTAGGTGACAGTTTCATGGGTTACATCACACTGGTATAGCTGTCTTTCTCCACTTCCTGTCTGTGTCTTTGTCCCTCTGCCCTTCTCAAAGAAAAAACAAAGAGAGACATTTGATTTAATAATAAAACCAGATCCCTCTATTTCTCACGCATACACAATATGAGTTTGCTTTCCCAGAACTCAGACTTTGACCCCAACTTTTATTCAACTCACTGTTGCTTTATTTCCTCTTTTCCTCCATTTCTCCCAATGGGAAAATAAAATTAAGGATTCCTTCTGCCACATACTCATTGGAAATTCATTTAATTATAATTGCTCTCTGTGTGGTTCTTTGTGTGCACTACTTCACCTCCCTCTGTCTTCTTCTGAATGAAAAGGTCATTAGATATAACCCCTAGCTCAGCCAGCCGGGCACACAGAATGTTTGACTCTCCGTCTCTAAACAGCTACTTTCAAAATGCCCTTAAGTACTGATGCTCCATATGCTCAGTGTTGAAGACTATTGTTGTACTTGACAGCAATAGGTGTGTATATATATATATATATATATATATATATATATATATATATATATATATATATATATATATATACACAGTATATAAATATAGATATATTTATAGACTACAGATAGAGTTCAGAGTTGTTCGCTTAGCAGTAAAACATGGCTGTAAAAGGGAAGTTCTTGAATACCAAAACCAATATGAACATCTATATTGACAGTTTTTGAAGCTCCATACATTCAAACTGTTCCACATTAAGCATTAAGTATCGGATCATCAACTGGTTAGGATCCTAAATTTAGCCTCGGACCTGTTGGCTTTAGCCTCAGTCTTTTAGAATTATATATATTATATATATATATATATATGGTGATGTATGTAGCCATACATCACCATATTTAAAGACATATTTTATGAACCACCACTTTGTGCCGCCTGGCTCTCCCCCCAGCTAACAAAGGAATCCGTTTTCCTCCATGGACTTGGGAATGTAATTGGACCTAGCATAGTACAGCGTTAGCACAGGAACAGCACGTTGCTAAGCAAGACTGTCAATGTATAAGTTTTGATTTGAGTTAACGTATTCACTGAGCTTTGTGGTTGATACGTCTGTTTATAGTCAGGTTTGCGCTACTAAGGTTAGTCCTGCTTCACACAGTCACAGGTTCTTGCAGGCAAACTAACCATCCTTTACCTTATCCAAATTGGCTTTAAACATAGACATACACATTCGGAGAGGAAATTCAAAGCTCCCACATCACACGTGTCCAGACAAAACAAAGACACCTTACTTTCACTCTCTCAGCCACCATGTGAAGGCTATCACAGGAAGGCAGGGACACAGTCTTTCATAATCAGAATCAGAAATCCTTTATTAGTCCCACAACGGAGAAAAGTACCATGTTACAGCAAAATAACAAAAAAGTGGCTTTGACCTCCCAGGAGTTATGAGGTATGGGGACACATGCGCAGTTAAGAGTTACAGCAGACGGCGCTAGAAGTAAAGGAATGGATTCCGCTCAGGTGCTCTTTGGGTCCGCTCAGCCTGACAGAACCTTTTGGATACACTCCAATGAATGTCGGCCGTTCATAGAATAGAATGTTCTCAAATAGAAAGCATTTGTTTGTGTACTTTTATTGAAAATCTTTTCAATAATTGCAAAGTGGTAATTCTCACCTCTAAATTGGATTATTATTCACAGCCTCCTTTGCCTCAGTGAAACAATCATACCCATGTTCTATCGTAGGGGTCGGGAACCTTTTTGGCTGGGAGAGCCATAAAAGCCAAATATTTTTTTATGTATTTCCTTGAGAGCCATATAAATTTGAATGCAACTTTATGCATGCATTTTTTAAGAATAACACGTCTCCGAGTACTAATAGAGGTATCAGTGTTTCATTGAACAGGAGCTCTTTTATTAAATAAACTAAACGCTTACGTTATTTATCTCATTTATGTGCACGTTTCAGTGTTTACTGCACGGGTGTCAAACTCAAGGCAATTATATCCGGCCCGCGAGAAAATGTCATATGTCCGTCATAACTGGCCCGCCAGTTTTGGTAATTATATCAATTCATGGCACAACCACGGGACATTTGAGGAAGAATCTAAATATGTGAATGAAATTAAAGTTTTTGGAAAGCAAAGGGAAAGACACCACAGATCTCTGGGACGATGTGAGCTGGCCTGTTTGTTGCTACATAACGAAGCATCTCACTGTTAAACCTGCAGCTTCAGGGCCGTGTGATCACGGACATGTATGATGCCAAGCTGCCTGTGGGAGACTCGGATGCAGAAGGAAACTTTGGTCACTACGTGTTTCCAAACACTGACAAACATCTCCATCGCTGTGTTCCCGACAGCATTCTGCTGATCAACTGAGAGCATTTGCCGACTTTGCAGCTCAGATATTTTAATTGAACTGCTCAGCAATCCGTTTACAGTTGACTTAAATATGTTCCATATCTTTTTGCACTTTATGTGTACCCTGTTCAATAAATGTGGACCGTGTTTGGCCCTCGACGTAGTACCAATTTTTAATGTTGGCCCTCTGTGAATGAGTTTGACCCCCCCCCCGGTCTACTGCTTGCTTTGCGCAGTTTTGCGACGGGCGGGGCTCCGCCCCCTACACACACACACACACACACACACACACACACACAGTGGAGGAAAGGAGAGGGGAGAACTAAAAACAAATCCGCTGCTAAATGTTTTACTTTAAAATAACACAGTATAATTATTTATTACTTATTAAGTTAAAAAATGTCAGCTCAAAATTGTCTGCGAGCCATATCGCGTTATCGAAAGAGCCATAAGTTCCCGACCCCTGTTCTATCGACATGTACCAGCTATTGAGCCTTTCGGACAAGGGCAGAACATATTTTTTTATTTACGTATTGTACTTCAAGGATACTAAACTGTGGAATCTCCTCATATTAGCCTCATTGTGGATGATGTCCCAGCCGCTGATCTTGATTCTGCCATCTTTGTAGTTTTACCTTGTCAGCCATATTGTTTTGTAGGCCATGTGGACATTTTGAACCAAGAATGTCTGTGTGGCACACACACACACACACACACACACACACACACACACACACACACACACACACACACACTCTCAGACTCTGCTGGTCTTTTTAATTTTGCACAAGCTGTCAATCTCTTTTATGCAAACAACTCCAAAGTCATTCAACCTTTACAACCTACCGATTGAATTTTCAAATTGATAGTTACATATACTTTTTGAGGCTATTTTAACTGGCTATCATTTTCTCTTTTCAGAGTGTAGTGCCCCTGAAGGAAATTTAACATTAATTAAAGTTATTACTTATATATATTTTACATGAATACGGACATCCACTTTTATGCTTCTTAAACTACTATGTTTTTGATGGGTGCTGTTAGATAATCAGATTGTGAGTTTAGGTAAAATAAACTACTAATAATCTGTACTGTCTGTAGCTGAAATGGGAAGGAAAAATTAATGAAGATACACACAAACACACACACACACACACACACACAACGCAGCACAAATGACATGTTTTCTCTCTAGGGCTGAAAAGGGTACATCTTGGTGAGAAAAGCTTTTCAATGCATTTTAGGATCAAACTCTCTTGGGCACAGCTGGTGACTGAGTGATGTTGCGCGACATGTTATGGCTGTACACACACAGAGATGCACTCAGAAGCCACGTAGACATAGTGCATGAACACCTGTAAAAGTATTATCATGTAACACACATTTTGTGTTTATAGAGATACAATGCCTGACATCAATATCCTTTTGACCATGCAGTTTATATTACAGTATGTGACAGTAACAGCGTGTAGCTCTTTGTTTCTGCCAGCTCCGGCCAGCTTGCTAATCATCTATGTGTTTGTGAATGTATGTTTCATAACCTCATGTAGTTGTTAACATGCAGCCCTGCATTTCACATGAGTTGCACTGTGTATGTGAACATGTGAGCGTATATATGTATTTTAGATGTGTGAAGGGAATGTTAAAGGAAGGTGTGAGTGTGTGTGGTAGCCTTCTCTGCTTGCCCACCTCTCTGGTGATTTCCAGGCAGGGTGAGGCAGCAAAGTCTGCCCACCTTTAGGACGGGAACAACCCCTGAATGAGATCCAACCAACACCATGACTACACAGGGGCCTGCCTGCACGCACGCCTGCACGCACGCACGCACGCCTACACACACACACGCACGACTACACACGCATTAAGCCTATACACGTCTGTGTGGCATATAAGAATAATGCAGCGCTTTCAGTGGACTTTATAATGCACACACACACACACACACACACACACACACACACACACTTTGTGAACTATGGCTTTGAAACCTCAAGTTTGGCTTTTTGGCTGTTGCCATCTTGCCATCATGTGACACGATAGGGTGGAGAAAAGTACAACCGAAGACATTTTTATGTGATCAAAATGTTACACTTAACTTTCATGAACTGAAAACACTGTGAAAGGGATTAAAATACAAACAACTCACAAACACTGTAGTAGCAATTCACAAGGTAGCCTCGCCCTAAAGCATACCTGCTTTATTGTCTATTTAACTCTACATGGGAGCACAGTTTACTAAATGATGATTGTTCTGCCCTTACAGCGTATATCCCTATGCGTAGCTAGACAGTTAGCTAACATTCAAAAGTCCTCCAATAAAGATGCAAGGTTTGCTTTCTTGACTTTACTGTTCTTCTTTTACTTTGTAAAACTGTAACAATACAGAAATAAAACACATATAAGTATGCAGGCTTTACATAACATATAAGTAGCACTGTACAAACGACACACATACTACTATTAAAAGAATTAGCTATCATTAACATCACTATTAGCTAGAAATAGCACAGATCACCATTAGCTAAATTAGCACACATTAAACTAGCTTCAGACCAAAAGTTACAAACTTCAAACATTCTGCACATAGCACATTCAAATTGCACATGAATAACTCACAGACAAATAGTCTCCAAGGCTCAAGCATGACAGACACAGTTTACATGACATCTCCGCTCCACGTGTTGATCTCCATGCTTCGTTTACAAAGATCCTCGCAAAGTAGTGAGGATCTTTGCAAACGGAGCACAGAGATCAACATGTGGAACAGAAACGCCATGTAAACTGTGTTCGTGTCTGTGATGCTAGATCCTTGAAGACTATTTGTCTTTTTACAAAGTAAAAGAAGAACAGTAAAGTCAAGAAAGCAAACCTTGCATCTTTATTGGAGGACTTTTGAATGTTAGCTAACTGTCTAGCTACGCGCTATAAGGGCAGAACAATCATCATGCTGTGTTGAAGAAGACTTGAAAGTAGTATTGAGATCATAAACTCATTGGGAAGATGTTTACTGAGGAAATAAATCAAGTGAGAAGTCAGTGTGCATCTCTCCGGAACCACGTCACGAATCTCTCCACTACGGCCCGGATTCCGGATACTACTGCTGCCTCCAGATCTCCGGTCCACACTTCTCCGGCGTCAGATGCACGCCTACCTCCACCTGAGAGCTAGTCTGGCGTTACTGGTTCGTGTCGGGCATTCCTCGTGCAGTGTTCTCTGGTTTTTGAGCTCCAACCCTCCGCCTTCCCCACAGAGAGATCCCGGGTGGCATATATTGTCTCTCTGCTCACAAGCAGGGCTAAGGACTGGGGAACTGCCGAGTGGGAGAAAGGATCTCCAGCCTGCTTCTCCGTCAAACTCTTCACTGAGGATCTGCGGAAGGTTTTCGATCATGTGACGCCTGGAAGAGAGGTCGCTCGAGGGCTGCTCGACCTGAAGCAGGGATTGAGAGCGGTATCTGATTACTCCATCGAGTTCCGCACCATGGCAGCTGAGACAAGCTGGAAATCTGCCTCACTTCTCGATGCCTTCTACCACGGTCTGTCAGATCACATCAAGGATGAATTAGTGGCTTGGGATTGTCCGACTGATTTGGATGAGCTGGTGGCTCTCTCCATCCGTATCGATGGACATCTGCGGGAACGAAGACAAGAGAGGGTTCGGTCTGCTGTTCCTCAAGCTCCGTTTCATCAATCTTTCCACTCACGGGGGCATGCTACTGAGCAGGTTACCGACACTCTCTCCGGCTCTCCAGAGCCAATGCAGCTTGGACGGACTCAGTTGTCCAAGGCAGAACGACAGCGCTGCCTGCGGGAGAACAGCTGTTTGTACTTCGGTCAGGATGGTCATTTTGTTTCCTCCTGTCCTGTAAAAGACAGGGCTCACCAGTCATCCAGAGGGCACTGGTGAGCCGACTTACTAACTTGGAAATGCCCTCTCTACAGTTGACACAGGCCCAGCTATATTGCTCAGGCATAAGACACACAGTTTCTGTCCTCATTGACTCTGGTGCTGATGCTAGTCTTTTGGACATGACTCTTGCCTCTCAGCTGGGACTAGGTCGGGAGGCTCTGGAGAGGCCCATTAATGCCACAGCACTAGATGGTCGTCTACTCTGCAGGGTTACACACCGCTCGACTCCACTCCAGATGACCTTGTCAGGTAATCACAGCGAGAGTCTCACCTTTCACCTTATCCATGCTCCACATCAGCCTGTAATTTTGGGGTTTCCTTGGCTAAGGAGACATAATCCACACATAGACTGGTCTTCAGGAACTATATTACAGTGGAGTGCTCATTGTCATGCTGTCTGTCTTAAATCTGCAACCCCATCTACTCTTTGTCTGGCTGTCACCTCTGAGTTTCCAGATCTTTCTGGAGTTCCCAAGGATTATCTGGATCTTAAGGAGATGTTTAATAAGAACCGAGCCACCGCCTTGCCACCACATCGAATCTATGACTGCACTATTGACCTGCGTCCAGGTACTTCCCCTCCCAGAGGTCGACTCTTCTCGCTATCGGCTCCTGAGACCAAGGCCATGGAGAGGTACATCAATGACTCCTTGGCTGCAGGAATTATCCGACCACCTTCGTCTCCAGCCGGAGTTGGGTTTTTCTTCGTGGGAAAGAAGGACAAGACCCTGCGTCCGTGCATCGACTACAGAGGACTCAATAACATCACCATCAAGAACCGGTACCCTCTCCCATTAGTTTCCTCTGCTTTCGAACTGTTACAACTGCTACTATGTTCTCCAAGCTCGACCTCCGCAACGCTTACCATTTGGTGAGAATCAGGGAGGGGGACGAGTGGAAGACGGCCTTCAATACTCCTAGTGGACATTATGAATATCTAGTCATGACATTTGGTCTCACCAATGCTCCTGCAGTCTTCCAGGGATTAGTCAATGATGTTCTTCGGGATCTGCTCAACGTATGTGTCTTTGTGTACCTGGATGACATTCTGATTTTCTCCAAATCTAAGCAGCAAGTGACTCATGTACACCTAGTTCTCCAGAGGCTTTTGGAGAACCGTCTGTTTGTGAAGGCTGAGAAGTGTTAATTCCACACCTCAGAAGTATCATTCCTGGAATTCATCGTCAACGCAGGTAACATCCAGATGGACCTGACCAAGACCAAGGCTGTCACTGACTGGTTATCTCCTTCCACACGAAAGGAGCTTCAACGTTTCCTGGGTTTTGCCAACTTCTACAGGAGGTTCATCCATAATTACAGCTCAGTGGCAGCTCCCCTCACCGCCCTCACCTCCCAGAAAGTGCTCTTCCGATGGTCCCCTGTGGCAGAGGAGGCCTTCTGTAAATTGAAGTTACGTTTCACTTCAGCTCCCATTCTCATATTCCCAGATCCCACTCGCCAGTTTATCGTGGAGGTGGATGCTTCGGACACCGGTGTGGGGGCAGTTCTTTCTCAGGGATCGGCTGAGGATCAGAAGGTTCATCCTTGTGCCTTCTTCTCCTGGAAGATGTCTCCGGCAGAAAGGAATTATGATATTGGGAATAAGGAGTTGTTGACAGTAAAACTGGCACTGGAGGAGTGGAGACACTGGTTGGAGGGAACAGAGCAGCCATTTGTGGTCTGGACAGAACCTGGAGTACATCCATTCAGCCAGGCGGCTGAACTCTCGTCAAGCAAGGTGGGCTCTCTTCTTTAACCGTTTTGACTTTTCACTTTCCTACAGACCTGGTTCAAAGAATGTGAAACCCGACGCCCTTTCCCGTCAATTCCAGTCGGAGAGTTTTCCATCCAGTCCGGAAGGTATCCTTCCTTCTGCATGTGTCATCGGTGCAGTAACTTGGGACGTGGAGTGCTTGTCCAGATGACAGTTTGTTTGTTCCTGCCAGTCTTCGTGCTCAGGTCCTCCAGTGGGGTCATTCGTCTCACCTGGCTTGTCACCCTGGGGTGAGACGCACCCTAGCGCTGCTTCGTCAACGCTTCTGGTGGTCTTGCATGGAGGCAGACACCAGAGGATTTGTTACGGCCTGTCCGGTCTGCTCTCAAAACAACACCTTTCACCAGGCCCCCTCCAGTCTTCTCCATCTCTTGCCAGTTCCAACTCGTCCATGGTCCCACATCTCGTTGGATTTTGTTTCTGGCCTACCACTCTCTGACGGTAACACAGTCATACTCACTGTCGTTGATCAATTTTCCAAGTCTGCTCAATTCATTCCACTTACCAAATTGCCTACTGCCAAAGAAACAGCGGAGATTATGCTCCAACAGGTGTTCCGACTTCATGGTCTGCCCTGTGGTCCACAATTCACCTCTCGCTTTTGGTCTGAGTTTTGCAGGCTGCTGGGGGCCACTGTCAGTCTGTCATCCGGTTTTCACCCCCAATCCAATGGTCAGGCAGAAAGAATGAACCAAGAGATGGAGACAGCTCTACGCTGCCTCGCTTCCCGCAACCCCTCCTCCTGGTCTAAGCAGCTCTTGTCGATCGAGTATGCCCACAACACCCTTCCCAGCTCTGCCACTGGTCTCTCACCCTTTCAGTGCTCTCGGGGTTACCAGCCACCACTCTTCCCAGAACAGGAAAGTGAGGCTAGCGTTCCCTCTGTGCAGGCGTTCGTAGGTCGGTGTCGACGCACATGGAGACAGGCTCGCCTCCCACTCCTGCACTCTTCAGAACGTTACTAACGATCCGCCAACCGACGTCGCATTCCTGCCCCCCAGTACACGCCGGGGCAACGGGTCTGGTTATCTACAAAGGATCTAGCCCTCAGAGTGGAATCCAAGAAGTTGGCTCCACGTTTTGTGGGTCCATTCCCCGTCTCGAGGGTCATCAATCCTGCTACTGTCCGTCTTCGTCTACCGCCTTCCATGAGGGTTCACCCCACATTCCATGTAAGTCAAGCCTGTTAAAGACCTGGTTTCCACAGCCCATCTCCTCTCCTGCTTCTCATTCCCTCATTAGTTCTCTCAGAGGCTCTCCCACTTGTTTCCTGCCAGATTGTCTTGTGTTTTCCTGCCAAGCTCTCCAGCGATCGTCTAGTTTGACCCTGCTGCCTGTTTCTGGACTCCAATTCTTCTGCCTGTCCCTTACTGGATTTGTTTGCCTTTTGGACTGATTTACCGGTATTTGACCCTGCTTGGATTACTAAGTAAACTGAACTATATTGTATTCTGCCTGTCTCTGTGTCGTGCTTTTGGGTTCAGTTCTGTCGGTTTCAGCGAACCTTACACTGAGAGTGAAATGGCTTTGATCCTGTCAACAGCATAATGATTGCTTAGTCATGCAGTCTGAGAGACAGCAGATATACCGTATGTGATGTTATAATAAAGTATGAAAAAGAGGGAAAAACAGATGTCAGAAAACAGCCTTAAGGCCAAAGCAGCATTTTGAATAGCAATATAGCATTGACTTGAATGATAATGTAAGAATAATGCACTTTACACCAAGTGACTATAATTAAATATCAGAGAGATGTTGGTGTTAGAGAACAGACAGTTTAAGACACCATAATCAGCTGTATGACTGCAGACTCCAATACATAAATGCAGAGCAAAATAGAGACAAAGCAGCTTAGCCATCACACACACATATGTTATATTGGAACTGCTTGGCATAGTGACAGTAAACTGAATATAGACACAGGTAAACGTGCAGTAAAACTTGCTCATAGCACAAATTGACCATATCCAGTATCCGTCTTAAAGGCTGTAATGTGGCTGCTGATTAGCAATGACTTGATCAGCTGTTGAGATTTCCAACTTTCAAAACTTACTTTCCTGCTTGTGTTTTTAAACTAGGCCTATAACATCCTCACTTTCGAAACAAACATTTTCAGAACGTAAATTGTGTTTTTCAAAGTTGTTGTGCTGGAGGAGAACTGGAAGTACTTCAGAGTACATTTGTGTACGTGTTGACATTGGGGGTGGAGAGTTCCCGTCTTTAGCTTGGTCAACCAGTTTGATACATAATAAAATATCTCAGAAACAGTTGGATGGATTGTCATGACATTTTCTAGCTTTCTTTCTTATCTTCCCCATCCCCCGACTTTTCCTCGAGTGCCACCAACAGGTCACTATTTTCACTTATTTCTCATCATCTGCTAATTTGAACAAATAACTGCAAATTTATTGACATTTCTATCAGCCTCCGCTACACTATGTTTAGTGCCATTAAGCAAATGTCAGGATGGTAACACACTAAAGTAAGATAGTTAACATCGTAAATATTAAACCTGCTTAGCATCTGCATCTAATTGTGAGCATTTTAGCATTCAGCCTCACAGAGCAGAGTATATGCTGGATAAAGTGTGGAAATACCTCGTCTCATTGAATTATGTCCATTTAAGTTTTGTCTTTTAGTTAGGCAATAGAACTTTGCAAAGTACAAAAACTGATGAGTGCATGTCATCTGCAATAGTGAAAGTAGAGTTTGTACATCACAATACGACAGAATAAAATCAGTAATGAGTACTGTCAAAGAAATGTAGTACATTAAAGAACATTACACACTCTGAAATGTAGTCAATAAAAAAAATGGTACATTGTACCTTTAGCTACTAGCTTGAGGATCCCCTCCCACCTTCTTCCATCTGCCTCACAAAAAGCTATTTCTCATTTTTCATGTTTTCTCCGACTAATGTCCAGCATCACAAGTCATCTTCCGCTTGTTACATGAATTCGGTCTTTTCAAAATAAACTTCCATCTTTACAGGAAACAACTTGGTTAGGTTTAGGAAAGGATTAGGGTTTGGGGTAAAGTAACTGGAAATGTTATGTGACAAATAAGTCAAGGTTTATACATGTTACGAACTGGTGAAAGTTTGGTGTTTTTGGATTATCCATCCATTCATTTTTGTGATCAACTTTTTATTTAATTACATGGAAATCGTTGTATACAAAGTACCATATACAATGTTTCTTGCATATACACATGAGCAGGCAGCTGTTTTGATTGCCTCCAATTGGCCAAAAATATTAGTAATGCAGGTTTGAGTAGTCAGTAAATGTACGTATAACTGGGTAATTGATACACAATTACAAGTACTCATTTAATGTTGCAGTGGACATTGTATATACATGTTAGGAGACACTTATGTCCAACCTGTGACGACACATTTGTTTTCAATCCACTAAGAAGAAGTGTGTTAAATAAAATGACAGGTTAAAACGATTCCTCTCTCTCCTCAATCCTACCTACTCAGGGATCCCTGGATCCCAACTGGGGGACTCAAGTTCCACTGCACTGATCACAGATTAGAGTAACAAGGTAAATCACTCTTTTGTTTAATGTCGTGGATTATCTTTCGGTTTTTACACAGAAATCAAACAGTTTGATCACAGTGGGTTGCTGTTTGAGAGAAGAGACAGAGACAGTGGTAGAACGGTGCAAACAGAAAACTTAAAATAAAAAAGCGAATTGAAAATGAAAGGAGACCTGGTATATCCGTCCCAGTTGTCACCTCCTGACAGCAAGCGTGTCTGTTTGCTATGCTTCGCACACACACACTCCCTATTATTTGTTAATGAGTGGCTTACACATCAATTATAAAACAACGCACGCTGAGTTTAGCTACAGCTGCTAAAATGGAGAAAAGCAGAGAGAAGCACCGACATGGAATACAAATAATAGGATGAGGTGAGTCACACAGTGTATGAGCATGGGATACCAAGGCAAGGCCTCATTGGCCAATTATGAGATGGAGTCTCATTTAACAGTCATTAAAACTAAAAGAGCGTATTTTATTGTTTCTGGTGAGACAAAAAACCTTTCCCACAACTTTTACAGTCTTTGTCAGTTTGATTTATGGGATATTCCGTTGACACAATGTGGAGTTAACAATTCTGCCATGTAAATGATAAGATATGAAGTTATTCATCTATCCTCTATAACACTTGTCCTGGTCACGGTTGGGAATGGAGCCTAAACAAACATTTATCCAGAGGCAGGGTCTATCCTGAGTGTGTCCTCAGTCTATCACAGTGCTAACACATTTACATCAACTAATACCTAACTTACATGGCATACACCAAAGCACACAGACAAAACCCACACAGGACCGTTTTGTTGTGTGGCTATATATAATGGCTTAATTATTAGCTCATTGGAATATTAAATAATTTTATTATAATGCAACAACACAGGATATAGCCATGTAGAAGAAGTGTGAGGCTGTAGTGCTCTTCACACACCACAAAATGGTTAGATAAAAAAAAAAGATTTATTCCAAGATCCTTTCCACTACAAAAAAGTTAATGCTAAGTTTTTATCCCGAGGGAGATGCCAGAGTAAAGTCCATGTTGTGCTAAATTTAAAGGGTTTATCCTGTGTATAGTGATCGTTTTAGGACATTTCAGACTTAGCTTGCCAGACGCAGTTCTGCATTGTCAGACTCAGCTTTCGATAATCTTAGCTGTAATTTTTCAGGTTTGGCTCAACCCTCATCCAGCCTGTTCTCACTCCCAGGGCTGGTTTACATTGCATCCAATGCAAAATAATAATCATGCTTTTAGAGATATGTTTTACTCATTTGTATTATCAATAAAGGAAAACAAAAATTAAGCATTTATATTGTGTCGCAACTATGACCTTTGAATTTTGCACATTATTTCAAATATGTCTTGTCCTGCACCAAAATATGCATCGTCTTACAAAACTGCTTGTTACAAGATTGTAAAAAATACAGTCCTAAAAACTTCAAAGAAAGGGGCTCTTTTCTGTGTGTGTGTGTGTGTGTGTGTGTGTGTGTGTGTGTGTGTGTGTGTGTGGGTGTATATTTGTCATTGTTGCCCTTTCTGCAGGGTACACAGCATCCCTGTCTACTAGTGTTGGAAGTACTCCAGCCACTGTTGGCTTCATTTATCCACATTTGAGTTTGTGTGTGTGTGGGGGGGGGGGTGCATTTGTAACCCATCCATTCCCCCTAGAATGTGACTGATGGTAAGTGATACAAAAGGCATTATCCTGATCATGACAGAGCAACACGACACCTCCATCTTCCAAATGAGCTCTCCAACTGGTGTGTGTGTGTCTGTGTGTGTGTGTGTGTGTGTGTGTGTGTGTGTGTGTGTGTGTGTGCGAGAGTGATGCAGATAAAAATTAAATGACTTGTTGTTATAGGGAAAGACTAAAGGAGGGAAACAGAATAGCAAGAGTTATATGAAGAAGCTTACATAACTTCCACCATTTGGCAAATTAGCACTATTAAAAGTATGCCAAAGCTATAAGCAGTTTGCAATATACCCATAGATGTACAGAAAACTATCAAGTGATTCAGATTTATGAATAAATGATGATATCCTCAGGCATAAATTACACTGAATCTACAAAGTTGTTTCATGTCTGTTTGTTCAGATTTCACGGAGTATGACTGTAAAAAGGACAATTATTGATGCAAATTGCAGCAATCAGACGCTATATTACCTATAGAAACAAGCAGGCTCAATGGTCTCCTTCAACAAAAAAAGACATTGTTATATCCCTTATTTCTGATAGGTTCTGGTTGTTGGATGAATATAAAAACATTGAGCTTTGTTTTAGAAAGGTGACCTGTTTTTGTGTTTATTTATATGTTTATTTGTAGAGTGTGGAAAGGAAGACACTTTGTTTCCAATGTAATGTAAAGTAAGCTAAGTTTATTTATATAGCACATTTCAGACACAAAGGCAATTCAAAGTGCTTTACATAAGCATTAAAATACAAAACCAATTCATAAAAGAGAGAAAATACATTTAAATAAACATTATTAATACAGTTGATTTAAACTATTCTAAGAGAATAATAATATAAGAGCTGTTAATTAATTACCTCGGGAAAAGCAGTGCCAAACAGAAAAGTGTTATACTTCGATTTAAAGGAACTCAGGGTTTGGACGGACCCCAAGTGTTCTCGAAATGTATTCTAGATCTGTGGAGCATAGACACTGAAAGCTAAACCTGCATGTGTCATGATCCTGGCTTTTAGTTTTTCTGTTTCCTGTTTCATTTTGTAAAAAACACTCACCTTGTGTCATGTCTTGTTTTACTTCCTGTCTTTGTGTGTTTTCCTGCAGTTTGTGATTTGTTTGCCCCGCCCTGATTAGATCCACCTGTGTCTGATCACCTGCTGCCCTTGTGTCTTTGCCTGCCTCCTGCAGCTGTGTCCTGTTCTTGTGATTAGTTGTTTGTGAGTATTTGTGAGCTCCCTCAGTTTTGTATTGTACCAGAGTGAAGTATTCAGCTTTGTTTATTAAAGCTCGCTTTTTGTTTGCAACCTGCCTGTTGTGTGTTGGTTCTGCTTTTTAACCGCACCGTGACAGCATGTTTGGTTCTGACCCTGGGGACAAGGAGTAGGCTTGTCCCAGAAGATCTAAGAGCTCTGGGTTGCTCGTAATAGAGCAGCATATTCAACATGTATTTTGGCCTCAAACTATTCACAAATTTGGAGGGTAATAATATTTTGAAAACAGTTTTTCAATTTAATTGGAAGCTTTTGCAAAGCCCTGATAACTGAGGTGATGTGTTCTACTCTCTTGGTTTTAAGTGACTCGGCAGCGGTGTGGGGGTGTGTAATGTTGTAATAATGAAGTCTATCAAAGACAAAGGCATGAACAACTTTCTCTTAGTCTTGCTGAGACTTGAGTCTAGCTATATTTTTGAGGTGGTAGTAGGCTGATTTTGTTGATGTGGGTTTTGAAATTTAGGTCAAAGTCCAGAACTTCACAAAGATTTCACTTTGAGGCACATCCCTTCACTCACTGATTTGTTCCATGCACTTGTTCAGTGATTGTAATGGTCCATAATCATCTGGGTTTATTATGTAAATGTGAGTGTCGTCCGCATAGTTATGGTAGGATGTTTTGTTGTTTTCCAAGATGTGTAAAGATGAATACAACTGGACCAAGAATGGACCCTTGGGGAACTCCACATGTCATGGCTGTTCAGATGTGTAAGGACCAACTGACACAATCGTCTCACTCTGTCCTGCAGATAGGATTTAAACCAGTCAAGGGCTCTGCCAGAGAGTCCAACCCATGTTTCCAGTCTGTCCAGTACTCTTATGGTCAAATGTAAGATTTAAGACAATGTAGAGTAAAACATTTTGTTCTGACAAATGCTTCACTACTTCAATGGTATTTTGGTGATGTGGGTTGGCAGTCGTATGTGCATGACACAATAACTAACTACTTATAATTTTGCAAATAATCAGCAACTCATAAGTATGAACATGTAACTACAATGAGTAGGATTTGTCGGTTACAACAAAACATTCAGATTTGAGCCGGTTGCACGCCAGTGGGTGAAAACCAACCCCAGACACACTCTCGTTTTGGAACAAGCTTAGTCTGCTTAGCTTTTGCGTTCTCACAAGGTTTTGGCACCGTCCTACAGTTTCGGAATTTCCTTTTGGATCTGTGCGTACGATCTGGCACCTGGTTGCAATGTTTTTATGGGGTGACTCCTATGTTCCCAGGGTTCTTTGTTCCCTAGATTTATATGGTACATAATAGGAACATGACAACGGGTCCGATGTTTCCCAGTTCTACATACTACCTACCCCAGCTCTGCATTTGCTTAATATGACATGGGCTAATGTGGGAACTCGTCAAAGGAAACATAGCATGAAATTGAAAATAGGTCCCTGGGGAAATTAGTTACAGACAATATAAAACTTTTTGAAAAGTTTACTTAATGTGTGTTAACAAAGAATTGAACTGGGGAACATGGGACCCTGGGAACAAAGAACCCTGGAAACATGGATAAACTCCATTGTTTTTATAGAGGTTGAAGTCCAGAAAAGTCCAGAGTACAACAAAATAATAAGATTCCTGGGAGAGTTGCAGGGGGTACATGGAAGGAGAGAAGTGAGGCAAATGTGCTTTATAAGGTAAAAGGGACAGGTGAATGCTGGTGTTCTAAAAACGGAAACATTGTCTTGATTGATGATTTCCAGTATTAAAATAGGAAGTGAAACGAGCTTGGGTAATATTAATGGTGTTCAACAGTCAAACATCATCTTTGAGCAACATGGAACCGGCTACAGATCAACAGAAAGAGACAATGAGATATTTGTACTGTAACGAGAAGGGGGAAGACACAAAGAAACTCAATGTCTTGCTGTGAAAAGCAATTTTTTCCAGGTATTTGACAGTAATAAGGAAGGCCTCTGGTTGATGAAATGTCAGTCTAGTGTTTGTATATCCTGTTTTATTTTGAAGTGTTCACTCCCCCTTATGTCATGTCTAGTTGTACTTCCTGTCTGTGTGTTTCCCCTCTGTGATTGTTGATTGGTTCCTCCTGGGTGCATTTACTCTGCCCTTCTGTTTCTGCCTTTCTCTCCAGCTGTGTCTTGTTCCCTCATTTGGTGTCTGTGTATTTAGCCCTGTCTGCCCCAGTGTGTTTGGTGGGATTGTCATTTGATGTCAGATCGTGTTCTACTCGTGTGTGTTCTACTCGTGTGTGTTCTACTCGTGTGTGTTCTACTCGTGTGTGTTCTACTTAATTAAACCTTCTGTCTGAGGAGATTCTGTAAAATTACAGCTTTCATATATTAGGAATTTTTTTAAATAATGTCACTGTTTTTGGGAAGGAAAGGATCATTTTTGTGAAGGGAAGACATTCATGGCATGTGCAGACATTTTTCGGAGGTGAAGTCATTTACTTTGAAGTTCAGGGAAGTACAATGTGAAGACATTTGAAGGAACTGGGTACTCTAAAAAGCAGCTTACACTAAAATACAATAAAATCACATTCCACAATGTTGGCATTCTATTATACGTTATAACCACTTCTTCCTTTCTGCTATGAGTGCATAATGTGATATCTGGTCACGACAATATCAACTGAACAACATTGGAGGTTCTAGTTGTAAAATGTATAGTTATAGAGTTCTCTGCCCAACTTTGACTAATCAATGTAGCCATGCAAGGTCCTAACCAAATTAAAGGATTATTCAAATGAATACCTATAAACAAAATGACCATATCAATAGCTAGAAAGATTTTGGAATTCTTTGAAAGTAGAGGTTGGCAATACTTACATTTTTACAACATTAAACAAACCAGCATGTATATTACAAAAAACATTTATTAATAAGATAATACATGTCAAAACACACAATATCTCATACTAAGCAATCAAAAAGAAAAATGTACACAAATGTGAGAGTGTGTGTGGGTGTGTGCGCCTGTCTGAAAATAATGTGTGTGTGGTCCTGTGACCGTCTCTACGTTTCTTGCTTACACATACGTGTGTAGAACACAAGGGACATATACATTGGGAGCTTTGTGTGTTCCTATGTTAAAAGGCAAATTACATTATATGTCGTTTAGCAGACGCCTCTAACGTTGGAACGTTATTAGCCTTTGTCAGTGAAATTTGCCATCATTCCTGTAGGGTCTCATGAACTGGAGCAACACAAAATATGCAAAATTCCCAGGGACACCAGGGAATGAAGATCTCCTTCCAGCAGTGCTCTAACCTGTGACAGTCAAAAGCATGATACCAGCCAGTAAGGGTCGCCCACACTGACATGACACTACTGCCTTTGGCTGTAACAAAACCTACTTAGTATTGCTGTATAGAATTGTCTCCTATTACGGTATGCCATTGGGTTTTTCTGCAGTGCAGTTCCACAATTGGAATGTGACAACCATCAACAGCACAGATACTATTAGGAAATCCTGCAGCCTGAAATCTTAACGCTGAAGCATTCAGGGCCTGCCCTGTGGGCCTGAAGAATGGGGAGATTGCTGTAGATACAGCTAAATTTATGCAGATTCACTTAGACAGTATGTCAAACCTATCTTCAGCCCTGCTGTAATGGTTTGAATGTCCATAGACAGATGGTGCCGCTGTTAGTAACAACTTGTGGTGCTGTTTGTTAATGTCAAGAGGGCTGAGGGCAGCTAGCAGCTCCACAGCAGGAAGGAATGAATTTAACAACATATTGACATTTCTCAGGAAAGTGACATAACTGACCTTTTCCACATGTGTTAACATAAAAAAACAAACTTTTATATAAAACATTTTTTTTTTTCAATTTCAACATTTCTCCTAGTTGCTCATCACTGCTAGTGAGCGTGCACACACACACCATAGTCGGCTGTTTGACCGACAGCCTGCGCTTATGGGAAAGTGACACCACTCTCTTACTGCCTGTCCATGTTTTATAGATTCAACACAGATATTTGTAAAACACATTGTTTCAGTCTGGCAATGTTATGATTTGTTGAATCAACAATGAGAAAATAAAATATTACTTTTGTTGTTGAAATTTGGGGTGAAGGGAGGCTAGCCAACGTGTGTGTGTGTGTGTGTGTGTGTGTGTGTGTGTGTGTGTGTGTGTGTGCCACACAGACATTCTTGGTTCAAAATGTCCACATGGCCTACAAAACAATATGGCTGACAAGGTAACACTACAAAGATGGCAGAATCAAGGACGGCGGCTGGGACATCATCCACAATGAGGCTAATATGAGGAGATTCCACAGTTTAGTATCCTTGAAGTACAATACGTACATAAAAAAATATGTTCTGGCCTTTGTCTGAAAGGCTCAATAGCTGATGCATGACCATAGAACATGGGTATGATTGTTTCACTGAGGCAAAGGAGGCTGTGAATGATAATCCAATTTAGAGGTGAGAATTACCACTTTGCAATTATTGAAAAGAACTTCAATAAAAGTAAACAAGCAAATGCTTTCTATTTGAGAACATTCTTGTGTGTGTGTGTGTGTGTGTGTGTGTGTGTGTGTGTGTGTGTGTGTGTGTGTGTTTGCATTATAAAGTCCACTGAAAGCGCAGCATTATGCATCTTATGCCACACAGACGTGTATGGGCTTAATGCATAATAATAATGAATTATCTTTATTTACATTGCACTTTTTACAACAGAGCCATCTCTAAGACACATTGCAAAAAAACTAAAACAGGAAACGTGACGCATGACGTGTCATTTGAGGAAAATGTAGGCTGCCTGAAACAACCTATGCAAATATACATATATAAATTATAGAGAGAGAGATATGTTGTCCTGATTTGTGTTAACAAAACATGTAAACTAACCCTATGAAAAGGTGATACTAATAATTTAACGTTAGTTATTACCAAACATTATAATATTAGAGAGCGGTTCTGTGTGAGTACATTTATAAGGCTCTGTGCAGCTACAGCCACTGTCAAATTATAATAACGTTAGACACTCAAACACAAAGATAATACATGTTAGGAATATTGTGTATAGAAAGTGTTGAATCATACTTTCTGTCACTCACATTTCAACGCCCCTCTCAGTTGAAGTCACACCCCCCATCAGGGCAAAATAATTAAAGTGAAAAAATATGATCTGAATCTGAAAACATAAAACGAAAAACACAAGAACTCAAATATCAAAAATATATATGAAAGTGAAAAATAAAAATATATATATAATGTATTCCAAAAAATACAGAACTATTTCTAACATATGTTGGTTACATGTAGTGGTAGTGTGACTATAACAGTCATATGACTCTGGCGTCTGAGAGTAGATCCAGCTGTCTTCAGAAATGGACGGTGCTTCATATGCTGCTTCAGAGGAAAGGTGGTCTCATTTCTCTAAAAACTCATTTTACATGGTTTTCTGCGTCTCTCCATGCATCCTGGTGGGAGGGACTATGACGCAAGGAAAGATACAAGTAAGGGGAAACATGATTGCAATTTAAGAGACTTGGGATGAACCCACAGTCTATGATCTCCATGATTACCTCAAATCAAAAGGAGGGTAAATAATTATGTAGTGAACCAATGGAAGAACTGAAAAAAATCAGTTCAGTTGGTTCACTCAACACCTCACCTAATCCACAGGCGGAAACAGAGAAACAGGCGGCTTACAACCACAACCACACTAGAAAACCAAACCCAAAAAAAAAGCAGAAAACTACCAAAACCTTGGGGAGTAAACAACATTTTGGACTGGATGAGCCCCAATATGTTAAAATCCTGGCTCAGGGGAAAGCAATGTTAAGGAGGAAACAAAATAGTTATTAAAAGTAGATTTGAAAGAACAAAAAGCAAACAATGTAGGGTGCAACGCTCTGCTTCTTTAGAGTCTGGAGGGCTCTCTGGCTGAGGGAGTGATAGAGAAAAATGTTTTAATAACAAAAGACAAGACGGGAAAATATAATGAAAAAAGGCCTTACTGTAATTAGAAGTGTCCTTGTTATTAAGAAAACCAAGTTAATTTAACTTAGCCAATATGGATTTCAGTGTGCTCACCTATGCATATTTGAGGATGTAAAAGTGAGATTTACACAACTCATAGTTTAATTTGAAGAATTTGAATGTTTTTGGTCATGAAGCCCAGACATTCCTATCAACCTCAGCTGTACTTTGTATTTAGGGCTAATTTGCAAATGGTAGCATGCTAACACATTACATCAAGATGCTGATTGTGGTAATCTGTATACCAACGTAACATAATTGTAAGCAGGTTAGAATGCTGACGTTAGTATTTAGCTCAAAGCACCACTCAATGATCTCAGCACACTGTACTCTTAGTCTTGCAGTATTTAGCGGGTAAAGGACAGAATGATATACATATATTACTTTATAAACCCTCTGTATAGTACAATGATGACTCAAATATATATTGTCATCAATATGATTTATTAAAGATTATTAGCTCTGACTAGATAACTCTGCTGCTTGTGTAACACAGCCGCAGCAGTTAAGAAACAGACAAAGCAGTAAAGTTAAAGGTGCTATATACGGCATTCAGAGCATAACTACAGCAGCATACTAAAAACCTTTAACCTCTTACCAGTGGGCCGTCCACCCTTCATTTGCATTCTCACAGAGGTGTTATCTTTCCCTTTGTTTGTTTACAGTCTGCCATGATGGAGTTGTTATGCAATACCACATACCGTTAGAAAGCTTAGAATCTCATCTATTTAGTGAGCAAAACAGTTTTGAGATCAAAATCACAACAATAAGTACAGTATGCATATCACACAAGCAAGCAAACTCACAGTCAAACCCATAACTTTGAGCCAACTCGCCTATGAAGTCTCATCATAATCCTGTAATCAGTAATTATGCAATAAACACTTCCTGTGTCATTGCAGAGGTCCAATAGATCGTTTACAGTAAAAATATATCCATCTTGAACATTAAAAACCCATGAACAGCTGTTGCAATCTTTGAAATCAGCTGATCGATGTGTTTCATTTTGCAATCAAACACGGTAAAAACGGAATGTATCAAGCTATTAGCGCTATTTTGATGCTTGCTTACCGGATGCCGAACTCTGACCTTTCGATTGACACCTCATTTTAGCCAATAGGAGCGTCCATGCCTTATTCACAACCTTCAATAGCTAATGAGTGTCAATTTGATAAGGAAGTGCCAAACCTCTTCTTTTGTTTACAGACGGAGCCAACAGCAGCCCAGTCTCCCGTTGACTCACGTATCATGTAGCCCAGGGGTCGGGAGCTTTTTTGGCTGGGAGAGCCATAAAAGCCAAATATTTTTAAATGTATTTCCTTGAGAGCCATATATTTAATGAAATCCGAGTACTAAAAGCAGTATCAGTGTTTCCCCTACCATTGAACCATTGTCCCCCCCCCCCACCCCCCAACAGAACCCTACGCCCCCCTCTGATTTTTATTTATTTAATATTCACAACTCACTTTTCACATTGAACAGGTGCTCTTTTATTAAACAAACTTAACGCATGTTATTTATCAAATTTATGTGCACATTTCTGTGTCTACTACACAGGTGTCAAACTCAAGGCCACAATTATATCCGGCCCGTGAGAAAATATAATTTTTCTATCATAACTGGCCCGCCGGTTTTGGTAATTAAATCAATGCATGGCACAACCACGGGAAAATACATATTTAAGGAAGTATCTAAATGTGTGAATGAAATGAAACTGCCCCGGGACAAACTGACGGGACTGACGACAGACGGAGCCTGCGATGTGATGAAAATAGCGGATTAGTGTAGGATGCGGGAGAAGATGCAACGGGATAACTGTGCAGGTGAGCTGACGGTGTATCACCGCATCACACACCAGGAAGTGCTGTGTTGTAAAGCTCTGGAGATGGAGCACACACACACACACACACACGTGTGCACACAGTTAGTCAGAGACAGGGTGGAGGAAAGGAGAGGGGAGAACTAAAACAAAATCCGCTGCTAAATGTTTTACTTGACACAGTATAATTATTTATTGCTTGTTAAAATGTCAGCTCAAAATTGTCTGCGAGCCATATCGCGTCATCGAAAGAGCCATAGGTTCCCGACCCCTGGTGTAGGCAATGAACTGCAGAAGCTTTATGTGACAACCATGGCTTTATTTTTACAAATGTTATATAGGGATATAACTGTACTTATTAATTACAAAATAAACACAAAAATATTACAAATAAATGTGTTTATACTTCACTTACTTTGTGTCATTACTACTAACAGGGAATATTGGGTATATAATAGTTATTTATAGCCTTTTTATCAATAAATATTATATCTCCAAATGCACAGCTTGTGAACGCCTGGTGTTACTCTTAGAAAAACTAGTACTAATAAGTTAAGTTTTGGTCCCTTTTATCTGAAATTTGTACATCAACTTGGTAATACTTGATTCTATGTTCCTATTATGTTTTCCAGTTCTTAACTACCAGCTATACCCATCTTCAGGCATCTTTTTCAAAAACAAACTTCAGGTGGAGTGTATTTTCTTCAAATTCAGTATATTCAGACCACTATTACTCAGTGCCAGAAGCACTTGGAGTGATTATTCAATGTTTTGAAAGAACAATAAGAGAGCTATCTTTTGAATGAGACCAAAAACCATGCATCTGGTGCAAATGGTTGAGCAGCTTTCAATTTACTTTTGTTATGTCGTTTGTAGGTATTTCCGATTAAATTCCCCCACCCATTAAGAGGTTAATGCTTCATTAACTAAGCAGATTACATAACTCTGAAATAGTTGCCAATATCCAGCAAAGCAACAATATCATTTATTTGGAGACAAGTTTCTGTCCACCCTATCAACCAGCCGCAAACAGCAAGTGGCTAGTATTGATTTCACCTTGTGGTTCTGTGAGAGTGTCATCATGGCAAAATGCACTCCTGGATAACACCTACTATAGAGGGACCTACCACAGAGAAGGTTTTGAATACTTTATCAGTTGTTTATATTTATATCTGTGGACAGATTTTTACAACATGATAGCATCACGATGCAGTCAGGAAACTTTACAGGTGTGTAACTGAAATCAAAATGAAGGCCTAGACGAAGGTCTAAATCAAACATGGCTGTGGTCCAAGCAAGGGCACCTGAAGTAGGTGGGTAGGAACTTTGAAAAGGACCATTGGCCCACCCCGTTTTAAGGCACTGGCCAGATTTGGTGTCGTGGCTGGGGTGACCCCATCGCTAGTTTAGCTGTGCTTTTGGTCTCCACCAATAGTATAGTATAACTCTATAGCAGCTCAATGCTCCACTACGTCCACCAGCTAGTATTAAACTGTGTCTGTCCAATGTTTGGGGCTGAGCAGGTAGTGTACAGTGAGATTATCAGCAGCAGACAGCAGTTATCCGCTCTATACATCCTACCATAAATTCCAATCCTTCTCTAACCCTCCTCCAGACCTGTGAGCACTTAAATTAAAGAAAGTTGAGCATTTAGTGGAGCTTTTAGTGACGTTATGATGTATGGGATGTGATGTATGAAGTTTTCCAATTAAATTATTCCTTTTTGTACTGAACCTTTTTTTGCTCCAAAGACTCTTACTTAAAACACATCATAGAAAATATGCTGACCTGATGTGATGTGAGAAGATATAAATTGCTGTAGTATAAGTGTGTGTATGTTTTGTGTATGCGTGTGCAAAGTGTGTCACTATAGGAGAGGTAGATATATAAAGTGCTTTTCCATCTTTTGGGTGTCAATGAGGCCGAACTATAGGCTGATTGATTGATCAATAACAGGAGTCTGTGGAAAGAGGTGTGGGGGTGTTGTGGAGAAAAAGGAGTGATTGATAATACATAAGCCTGAGTAAAGAAGCGAGCGAGGGAGATTGAAGAAGGCAAAGAGTGAGAAAGAGAATAGGAACTGATGATTGATTGACATTTGGTAAGAGACAAGCTAAAAGCCAGGAAATGCATTACCAACAAAACTGATTGAAAACAGAGAGAGGGCAGTGATTGATATTACTTTGAAAAGATGAGAGACAGCAAGATGAGGAGGGTGGGGAGGGAGGTGTGTGTATATTTTAGGACATTGGATAGGCATGGTTTTATTCAGTTATGATTTAGTGTGCTGTCGTTTAACAGTCACCTGGGTTAGAGGCAGGAATTTCTACATACATTCAAAATATTATCAAAACAGCTGCATTTTATCATTCACCTCAGCTGCAGAGAAAAACAGACCTTCATTCATATTTATCATATTTTAATAAGGCAGTTTCAGTTTTCTGATCTGCTCCCATTTTTATTTGCTTTTGAGGCTGTATGCAGTCACTGCTAACTCAGAACGTCTGCTCACATACCTGTTGTCTTGGTAAATTCTGAATAATATACATTTCCAATGCACTAATTCCATCAGTACAACAGTCATGTCATAATCCCAACTATGAACAGATCATGTTGGTCAGTTTTGGTTTGATATCATTTCATCACTGCAGAAAGCTGTGTGAATGATTCATCAGCATTGAACTGTACGCCTCTACACCAGTTCAGAGGAGCACCTCCATCAACAGTTCCTGAATATAAAGTATCCCTGGAATACATCAATTTCTGTTTGGTACTCCGCTTAATGTCACTTAGCGCATAAACCCTGACTGACTGACACAAATTGCACCCCTCCAAGTGATAACACAGTCAAACCAGAGATACACAGGGCACACAAGCTCATACACATTCATACTTGTCCCAGTGATAGCTGTTTCACAGATGTTTTTTGAGGATAACCCATACATAAATACAACCAGCCAAAATGAAATACTTGTATAAACAGGAAGGCGATGCTGGCACTCCAAGATGGACAAGTAACCACAAGTGAGGGATTATTAAGAAAACTTGTTTTGACCACTGTTAACATTCTTGGCTTTATAATTATTTATCAACAACAATAAAAGGTTTTTTAAATATTTCCTTGCTGGTGGTTACTTGTCCATGTTGGAGTACCTGGATCGCCTTCCTGTTTCTCCATTTTTTCCCGCCCGCTTTCCAAGAGCACCCAACACATCAAAGATCGAGTATACAGAGCAACCAGTTATCGCTCTCTTTTAGGAAATACTAGTAGTTGATGTAGATTCAACTAACTATAGACACAATGTTATTCAAGATGTATTGAAGCCCACAGGTCTGACTCCATGGGAATCTCAGTCATCTTCCAGATGCTTCCTATATCACTGGAACTCTTCTGGACACTCTTCTCTATTCATTCATCAAATGATAGTTGAGCTGTGCACTAGTTACTACTAATAGGACATTATGGAGTGAAAACCAAATAAAAACCTTTAGAATCAAAAGATTAAATAATTCCCACAATGGGCACATATTCTCTTTTGAGTAAAACAGACATGATTTAATTTTTTCAAGACTAATACAATCATCATATCATTTGCTTTTAGGTGCTTAAAGTGCAAGCAGATGACCCCTCAACCCTCACTCTTAAACAGCGTTGCTGTCATAACCGGATCGGTTTCTGTTTTCCTCAGAGCCTAGCAACTACCAACAACACAGCACACATTTTGTTTTCCACAGTTACTTCAACCGTCCTCCATTTCTGCTGGGGATAGTAACTGCAAAGACATTAAATTGACACTCTGGGGATAGTTACTGGGAAAACAAAAGGGTCATCCCTGTTTCATTTGCACAATGAATGACGCACTTTTATTGTGCCGTAAATTTAATCTTAATTTTCTGAGGATCGTACCCGGTGGAAGACAGAATTGCATAGTTAAAGCGAGGCTTACAGGGAGCCAATCTAAACGCAGATGGTGTCATTGTTCAATAGCTATTACATTGTGCAATGGACATTTACTTCATAATGAGAAATTAAAGCAAAGATGCTCTTTAACTAAAGATGACAATTTACAAGTGACGCCAATGGTATGAAATGATATTCACTACCTGTCTCCACTAGTAGATGTTAGCTTAACATCTGGGCACGTTAATGTTAACGCCCTGTATTGCCAGATCTCGCCAGAGTATGTTGATGAGAGAGACAAATTGGTCTCGAACAAAGTTAAAGTGTTTCCTGATTTGTCTCAAAATGCCATTTTAGGTTCTGAATGTTTGGAAGATATGTGGCTGGTGAAAAATGGGTCCAATATTTACTTTGGTGACCATGGGCCGAAAGACTCGGTCATAATATGTTCACTTAATAATATAATGGACCAAGACTTTCCCCTAATCTCCAAAAAAACTCACTTTTTAAACCATCTCTGATTAAAGCAAACACTTGTCTATTGCCACTTCTGCCTGATGGATTACAAACACATCACTTTTATCTTGGGACAGGCTTTTGTGTCCATCCAGGTGTCAGAGCTCAGTGGCACAGAGCACAGTGCTTTAAGGGGAAACCATGTGTCCTTACAGAAGGCCCAACCCACCCCCGATAATGGATCCCTTCTGACACTGCCACCTATGCTGCAAGTGCACACCTGTTGCCACAAGCTTTCCACAGGTCAGCTGCCATGCTGTCTGTGCTCACACTGAACACCTAAGCCTCATTAAATCTCCAGCCACAGCGTTCTTACGCAGGTAACTCACTCATTGCTTTAGCATTATGAGGGCACATGTTGTGCTCCTTGGTTGTGTAGAAGAACATGGTGGTTTTGTTTATTCCCTATGAAATTTATGCTAATCAAGTTGTGGCAAAAATATGCCAGAGCTCTGCACAGCAAACAGCACCTTCATCACACAGCGAGCCAAGCACAAATTGCTTTAGCTTTAAAACTAATCCACCAAGCCTGGCAACCATAAACCCCTTTATAATTGGAGCATTCTCTGATCTAATCAGACTTGCTGGCCATGATGCCTGCAAATTACATACATCAGCAGTGATTCTGAATGGCCACACTCACCTCGCTTTTATAGTACCTCTCAAAACTGCGGCTGTAGTTGTTGTGGCCAAGTGTCAGAGATTTGGCTCTGATCTTGTTTTGTACGGTTCAGGTTAAAAATCAGTATTTTCTGGGCAAAATAATGACATTTAAATTAGAATTTGCATTTGTGAGACCGTAACAGATACAAAGAGGCTTTATTTTCTCTCCAGTGCTGTTAGGCAGCTTTCATCTTAGTGTGCCAAATGTGTGATTTGATTGTGTTGGTGATACAACATGCTTGTGGGTGATTGTGGACTGACTGATTATGCTAGTGTGAATGGATATCAAAAATGCACATATGCTTTTACATTTTCTAGCTTTGAGACCTAAAATGAATTTAATTTAAAGTTAAGTAAACGCACAATGTGCATTCATTTAAACTGAGTAAATATATATATATAATCTGTTTTTTCTCTGTATTTTTTGTTTTATTCCTCTCACTTGTTTCTCCTCCACACTTCCCTTGTCTCCTGTCCAAGGCCTGCTAATATGAAGTGACATTTTGACACAACAAAATACTTGAACCTCTCACACACACACAACACACACACACACACACACACACACACACACACACACACACACACACACACACACACACACACACACACACACACACACACACACACCAGACACATTAAGGACAGAAGAGCAAGAGAGACTGACATCCTCGTACACCATGGAAAGTGTGAGGTGATGGAACCGAAGCTTCTAGTTATAAATCACACCTCAAAACCCCTCCAACATCGTCAAACTGTTTAGTAACACCTACTGAGTATCACTGAGTCTGTTTATGCAGTTTTCTTTTTCGATGTGGAAAAAAACTACTTGCAGAGATTTAAAACCAGAAAATTATACACTTTATAATTTCTCATAATGCCCTATTTCACATTTCTCACACAGTTTAACACATGTGATAATCTGACTGGGCACAACAACGTGCTGTTATGCTGCTCACTTCCTTGTGTGTATGTGAATTGAGAATTAGGTCGCTAACTTTGGCAGATTCTCCCGCGTTGTCTTTTTTTTGGAAAGATTCTTCTGATCCTGAAAGCCAGCCATTTATCCTAGAGTACCACTCCAAGTTACATCTTGAATTACTTTTACCAGAGCTTTGCTTATAACTACAGGATATCCAGTGGCTAGTGAGCACCAAGGTATTTAATATCAAGTCTTTCTTTAAAAAGCCAAACTTTCCTTTTTGTGCTGTGGAAGATAATCCACATTGTTTATCGTGACCACACTTACTATCTTCTTAGAAATTACAACATTATTTATCTTGTTTTAATAATTAATATGTTTATTGTAATGTATGGTAAATACATTAAGATATACAGTACCAGTCAAAAATCTGGACACATTCACATTGAATGAGAATACATAATCTCATTCACAAATAATCTTTTGACTGGTACTGTTCAAGGCACCATAAAAGGTGCACGTTTTGTATTTAATACTGTTTTTCTCACCACTGCAGAAGCTGATTCTGCTCTGTCATATAAATGAAGCACTGTTGGATTGATTTGATATCAAACGAGAAGTACTGGAGATGGAAACAATGAGGGTAAATTAGGTTGACAAAGAGTGTGTGTGTGTGTGTGTGTGTGTGTGTGTGTGTGTGTGTGTGTGTGTGTGTGTGGTTGCATCTTTCTAATGCAAAATGTGGTTTGTTTCAGGCATGTGTAGCTACTCTCCGCTGCTCAAGAGGTAGGTGTGTATATGTATGTTTTTGAGTGTGTGTTCTCTGCTACTTTCTCCATTGAGAAAATCATCATCATGCATGTTGATTTTCTATTCTCAGTTATGAGGGGAATAATTGCCTTGAGAGCTCAGTATTCCGTTGCTTTCATTGATTGCTGCACTCATGATCATATTCAGCTTCACACACACACACACACACACACACACACACACACACACACACACACACACACACACACACACACACACACACACACACACACACACACACACACACACACACACACCTCTCTATCTGCTTCACCCAGACAGGGAAAAGCCTCTGTTTTATCGCAGAACTAAAATCTAATTCAAATAGATTCATGTTCGTTCATTGTTTAGCTTTAGATGTTAACTGGGGCTAAAAAATATATATATTAATAAAAGAAAATATTTATTTTATATTAACACATCCAAATTGATTTGTTATATTGATTATGTCACCAGTTAAAACATGTATGTCTTAGCGTATGTCCTGACTGTATAAAAGCACAGTCAATGTTTCTGTTTCGTTGATATTAATTTAATGAATATTTTACAATTCACAGAGGAAGTTTTAACGTTGTTGAATTTCCAATTAATTGCTTTATAATGCAATGTGTATGGTTAAAGTGTTTTACCATTTATTGTGGATTGACCTGTAAAAATACCTTGTAGTGTACTGTCAAAATGAGCAGATTGGCTGGATGGCTGTCATGTTGCATTTATTATGGAAATTCAAGAAGGGTCTTCGCCTTAGCAATATTGTATTGAATTATTATAATCCTTTTCCATATGTATTTTTATACCGTATTTTATGTTTTATAGTGGAATGCCGCTCTACATGTGTTTTGTGGATCTGGAAAAAGCGTATGACCGGGACCCCCGGGTGATACTGTGGGAGGTGCTGCGGGAGAGGGGGTCACTTCTGAGGGCCATCCAATTCCTGTACGCCCAAAGCGAGAGTTGTGTCCGGATACTCGGCAGTAAGTCGGACTCGTTCCCAGTGAATGTTGGCCTCCGCCAGGGCTGCACTTTATCACTAATCCTGTTTGTAATTTTCATGAACAGGATATCGAGGCGTAGTCGTGGAGGAGAGGGCTTGCAGTTCGGTGGCCTGAGGATCTCATCGCTGCTCTTTGCAGATGATGTGGTCCTTATAGCGTCATCGGTCTGTGACCTTCAGCAGTCAGTGGATCGGTTCGCAGCCGAGTGTGAAGTGGTTGGGATGAGGATCAGCACCTCAAAATCTGAGGCCAGCCAAAATCTGAGACTCAGCAGGAAACCGGTGGATTGCCTACTCTGGGTAGGGAATGAGCCTTTACCCCAAGTGAAGGAGTTCAAGTACCTGGTGGTCTTGTTCGCGAGTGAGGGGACGATGGAGCGAGAGATTGGCCGGAGAATCGGAGCAGCGGGGGCGGTATTACAGTCACTTTACCGTACCGTTGTGACAAAAAGAGAGCTGAGCCAGAAGGCAAAGCTCTCAATCTACCGGTCGATCTTCGTTCCTACCCTCACCTATGGTCATGAAGGCTGGGTCATGACCGAAAGTACGAGATCACGGGTACAGGCGGCCGAAATGGGTTTTCTCAGACAGGTGGCTGGCATCTCCCTTAGAGATAGGGTGAGAAGCTCAGCCATCCGTGAGAGACTCGGAGTAGAGCCGCTGCTCCTTTTACGTTGAAAGGAGCCAGTTGAGGTGGTTCGGGATTCTAGTAAGGATGCCACCTGGGCGCCGGGAGGACACCCCGGGGAAGACCCAGGACTCGGTGGCCCGGATAAGCGGTAGACGATGGATGGACGATGGATCATCAAGTGCAGAACAATAGCTTCAAATAAGGCAAACAAAAGTGCAACATACAGAAACGCTTACATTTGTATCCTTAAAAACGGAAAACTTGAAAATTCCTCAAACATCTCTTGTGAGGTGTCCATAAAATTACCTTAAATACAATTCTGGGGTTTAGAGCATTTTTTATGAAATTAAGTAAGAGAAGAAGGATACTCTTACTTTTTTAACTGACGGTTAATAAATCCCGTCTTTACAAAGCTCGACAGAGTCCAGGACAGTCTGCTCCTCGGTGTTAAAATGTGGATTAAAGGCAGTAAAAGAAGTAAAGAAGCAGCGGTAAAAAGATCAAAAGGCCGGTGGAGGATACGTGAATTGTGATTAAAAGGCAGTTGGAGTGAACCAACATCGTGATCAGACATACAGATAAACAGAACCAGATCCAGGGAGTGGCCCTTCAGATGTTAAAACATTCCATAAAATAAGTGACAAAGGTTTGACAAGGGCAGAAGTCATGTATGTTAAAATCACCTAAAATAAGAATTTTATTATTTTTTAATACAAAATAGGATAACAGCTCAGCATTGTTTGGCGGTTTGTAGATTATTAAAATGATCACTGCATCTTTAGAGTTTACTATAAAACCTTCGAATGACGTCAAACTTCTGTGTATAATTATTATATATAAGTTCTAGTTGCAGACTGTCTTAAAATTCTTCTGCATTCATCAGCTCGATTTATTTCTGTGCTTACTGAATTCTGTCATGAGAGACTTGATCACATATTTCCCCTTGTTATCAGAAAGCTTGGCCTTTGGAAAAGCACATTTGATTTCAGACAGCGTGGGGAAGTGCGCAAAATTGAAGTTGTGTAGTTGAGTCTCAAAGAGACGGAGCTTCACACAGAATGCTTTCATATGCGCAGTAGGTGTTACAACTCGGACACAGGGATGGAAGACTCAATTGCACGACTCCAGACACAAAGGTAGTGTAGAATAAACAAAAGTTTACTTCCATAAATCAAAACAACAACTGAAAACGCTCACTAGGAGGATTAACAAAGTACTCTGAAAAAACACACTGGTACTTGGAACACTGGAACTTGGACATGCTATGACAAGGATATGACAAGACGAACTGACACACGACAAGGGGAGACAGGACAATTTATACAAGAGGTGAGTGGGAACAGGTGAAAACATGTAATGGTGGCAAAAATGGCTGTGGATGCTTTTCATGACAAGATGTTTTTGAATAAACTTAGCAAAGTTGTATTAGTAGTACTGAATTTGTTTTGTTTCAGTTGTGGCTGAAGGACGAGTTTGGTATATAAATGATGTGGTGTGTGACATTGGTTCATGCTAGATACCTGTCTTCTACCTCTACAAATAAACAGACAAAAAATAAAAAAAACTACCTGATGTTTGGGCTAAAGGGTTAATTCATCCATCAGTATCTTTTTATATTCCCTATAAAACAAAAACATTTCATCAGTAGCAAGTGGTTGTAATTACTGCTGTTATATTTGGGTATGAATGACCTTTGTACTTATTCTGACTGACATGTAAAAAGTATAATACGATTTATGTGAGGTGGCTAAACTCTTTGTAGCCTACCAATACAATTGTAAAGATGTAAATTGTCCCATACATAAGTGAAATTATTTTTTCATTTAAGTTTTCAGCATTGGTGCTTGCTGAATCAACAGAAACAACATCAACATCTATTTGGTGTCAAAATGTTTAATGACTAGTGAAAATGGATCATTTTGTACTGTAATTAATTTACAGTTAAGCTGCTATATTTTTTTTTCAGTTTACAATAGTTGATAAGGAGAGGGCAGATCAGAGAGGAGAGGAAGAGTTACTGTGAGAATAATGAAGAGGAGGGTGAATCAGGCAGACCAGAGCGAGACGGCAAGTTAATCTCCACCGGATAAGTTCATCTTTCCCACGTTGAATGAAGCATTTATGATGCATTCAACCTTTGGCAGGCATTTGGAAGGTCAATGGTAAAAATGTAATCTCTTTAAATGTCTATTGCTCAGTCTCTGTCCGTGTGGCTCTCTACACACCTCTTTCTGTATGTCTCTCTGTCTGTCTGTCTGTCTGTTTGACTCTCACCTAAAAAGTGAGTGGTAGTGGACTCATTCATTCATTGAGAGACGTTGCTTTTACCCTACCTTGGAGCTGTTTCATTAAGGGTTATGATGAAAATGCCTCTCACGTAGGCTTTTTTTTGGTTATTTCTGGTAAATGAGTCTCCACAACTCACCGGATAAATCAACCTGATTGTGTGCACAAGTGTAGAAAGAAAAAACACTGGCCAAGATGAAGAATCAGAAACAGATTTACTAGCTATTATGGGCTCTGCATCAAGCTCCAAATGTCAACGGGAAACAATAATCTTTTCAGGTGAGAGAAATCCAAGATGCAAGCTGAACATTTATCATTGTACTTCTTTAATGTCACTCTGATTTCAGCCGCCTAGTTCTGGCTTTATCAATATCCATAGTGAAGAAAAGTAAGAAAAATGCATACTCCCAATGCTGACAGACATTGAATAGACAGAAAGAGATGGATTTAGAAAATAAAGCAATAACTTGAAAGGCGCCATTCATGCACTGACTCGATGTCACTGATAAGGAATGAGCTGAATAATAGTTTGTTAAGTTCTAATTGTATAAGCAAAAGCACAAGGTATTGCTTCCTCCCTATATCTATGAAGATGGCCTGGAAATTATTCTTTGGAAAGCCAGAGTTCTTGAATTAATAACAGATGTACATTAAGACGTTGATGGGTGGTTGGAGATAATAGGTTGGATGTCATTTCTTATGCCAAGTTCAAGGCTAGTCTTTTACTCAAAATGTATGATGTTTGGGTTCAAGCAGGCTTTTTGCCCACTAAAGGAAAACAACTGCGATATTAGGTTATTAGGCAAACAGAAATTGCTGGCGATCTGCAGGAACAGTTCGGCCATGGGAGCTGACAGCATCCACAGACCTCATGTTGACATCTTAAATGAAGGATAAACTAACATAAAGTGTGCATTCAGCATGCAGCGTACACTTTAGAGTCAGTGTGATTGCATACAAAGCTAAATGAAAAATAGATTAGAGGCAAAATCTGCCTCCAAAAAATGTTTCAAATGTTTCAAATTGAGCGAAAAACTGACACAAAAATAATTAGAGTTTCTGGTGAGTCAGAGGCTGATCTGAACAAAGACAGATATGGTTGGTGTGTCCATTGCTGCCGAACTAGTTCAAAGATAACATGCAGTTATTATAATCAACATAAACAGTCCAGTGGTCATATTCGCACAAATAACACAAAACTTTGCATTATTTTCTGCCTAGACGCATCAATAGTAAGGTGCTATCCGACCTCAAGCCTCCAGAACAGATTCACTTCTCCTTGTCATAGATTCTCCAAGTCTCTTGGCGTATCACCCTTTGAGGACTTGAGTGGCTAAAAACTCATGCGTATGTAGAGTACACCGTTACCATAAGTTTGCAATGCATAAACATTCAAATCCACAGACTTACATTAAGTATGTTGTCATGTAATATTACTGTACATTCTTAAATAGTAGCTTCTTCTACCTCACTGCAGCAAAAACCAGGACTTTACTTGAAAAATCTTATAAACACAGGCCTTTATTCATATTGTCGTATGAATGCAAACCCAACACTTCCTCCAACTTTACCTGTTGTTTCATCAATGAAAGTCCTCCAATTTAAGTGCTGTAATCGCTCCCTTTGCTGGTAGGCTTTTATTGTGAAAAATTGGCAGAAAGCATTGAATTCCATTGAATTTGCTTAACAGTGATAAAGATAAATAAATTGGAAGGTGAAAATATTTGTGAATGAAACTCTGTGAAAAAGCAAAACTCGGCTTAATTCGGCAGATATCTGCAATTTTGCCAATAGCTATCAGGGATTATTGGATCTTGTACATCAGCTCTCAAAGCAGTGGAGTTATTAGATAAAGTACTAAGGAGCTGTGGGTAAGGTCATGAGGCGTCTGTTTATTATTCGATCAGGATTCTGAGCATGGGTAATGGGGCCTTATCAGCTTTTAGGAACCAGAAGCTGACATGTGATGATGAGTGGGATAGGATTTGTAAGAACATTAAAACAATATTGAGGGATGCGAAGGATACGCCTTATTCTGTATAAAATTGTGCATCACTTCTACTGGACTCCCACTAGATTGTTTAGACTTGGGCTAAGACAAACTGCTGGCAATGAAGGTCACCAAATTCATGTTTTATGGTCCTGTGACAAAGTTCAAACATTTTTGGCCAGGATATACGATAATCTCTTTGAGATTTCAGAGACCCATATTCCATTCAGCCCCAGATTATTTGTTGTAGGTTGTATGTACATTTTATATTCAGTGAACTACAGAGTGTTGACTTTCACATAACTCGGTTGTTGGACTGATGGAATTAGTGCTGTTTGTGACAATGACATAAGCGAATGTAATACCGCCCCCGCTGCTCCGATTCTCCAGCCAATCTCTCGCTCCATCGTGCCCTCACTCGCGAACAAGACCCCGAGGTACTTGAACTCCTTCACTTGGGGTAAGGGCTCATTCCCTACCCGGAGTAGGCAATCCACCGGTTTCCTGCTGAGAGCCATGGCCTCAGATTTTGAAGTGCTGATTCTCATCCCAACCGCTTCACACTCGGCTGCGAACCGATCCAGTGACTGTTGAAGGTCACAGACCGATGATGCCATAAGGACCACATCATCTGCAAAGAGCAGCGATGAGATCCTCAGGTCACCGAAGTGCAACCTCTCTCCTCCACGCCTTGATATCCTATCCATGAAAATCATGAACAGGATTGGTGATAAAGCGCAGCCCTGGCGGAGGCCAACATTCACTGGGAACGAGTCCGACTTACTGCCGAGTATCCGGACACAACTCTCGCTTTGGGCGTACAGGGATTGGATGACCCTCAGAAGTGACCCCCTCACCCCATACTCCCGCAGCACCACAGTATCACCCTGGGGACCCGGTCATACGCATTCTCCAGATCCACAAAACACATGTAGACCGGTTGGGCGTACTCCCAGGCCCCCTCCAGGATCCTTGCGAGAGTGAAGAGTTGGTCCGTTGTTCCACGACCAGGACGGAATCCGCATTGTTCCTCTTCAATCAGAGGTTCGACTACCGGCCGAACCCTCCTTTCCAGTACCTTGGAGTATACTTTACCAGGGAGGCTGAGAAGTGTGATACCCCTGTAGTTGGCACACACTCTCTGTTCCCCCGTTTTAAATAGGGGAACCACCACCCCGGTCTGCCAACCCCTAGGCACTGTCCCAGACTTCCACGCAATGTTGACAAGGCGTGTCAACCAAGACAGCCCCTCAACAACCAAAGCCTTCAGCATTTCTGGACGGATCTCATCAACCCCTGTGGCTTTGCCACTGTGGAGTTGTTTGACTACCTCAGTGACTTCCATCAGGGAAATTGACGATGATCCCCCATCAGCTTCCAGCTCTGCCTCTACCATAGAGGGCGTGTTAGTCGGATTCAGGAGTTCCTCAAAGTGCTCCTTCCACCGGCCGATAACCTTCTCAGTCGAAGTCAGCAGGGTCCCACCCTTGCTGTACACAGCTTGGATGGTTCCTCGCTTCTCCCTCCTGAGGTGCCGGATGGTTTTCCAGAAGCACCTTGGTGCCGACCAAAAGTCCTTCTCCATAGCTTCTCCGAACTTCTCCCACACCCGCTGCTTTGCCTCTGACACGGCAGTGGCTGCCGCCCTTCTAGTCCTTCGGTGCCCTGCAACTGTTTCCGGAGTCCTCCCGGATAAAATAACCCGGAAGGACTTCTTCTTCAGTCGGACGGCTTCCCTGACCACCGGGGTCCACCATGGTATTCGAGGGTTACCGCCCCTTAAGGCACCTAAGACCTTGAGACCACAGCTCATCACGGCAGCTTCAACAATAGAGGTTTTGAACATCGCTCACTCAGGTTCAATGCCCCCAACCTCCACAGGGATGTCTGAAAAGCTCCACCGGAGATGTGAGTTGAAGAGGGTCTTCCTCCAGACATTCCCAGTTCGCCCACACTACCCGTTTAGGTTTACCAGGTCTGTCCAGAGTCTTCCCCCACCCCTTGATCCAACTCACCACCAGATGGTGATCAGTTGACAGCTCCGCCCCTATCTTCACCTGAGTGTCCAAAACACGCGGCCTCAGATGATACGATTACAAAATCGATCATTGACCTTTGGCCTAGGGTGCTCTGGTACCACGTACACTTATGAGCATCCTTATGTTCGAACATGGCGTTTGTTATGGCCATTCCATGACTAGCACAGAAGTCCAACAACAAACGACCATTCGGATTTAGATCAGGGAGGCCCTTCCTCCCAATCACGCCTCTCCAGGTGTCTCCATCGTTTCCCACGTGTGCGTTGAAGTCTCCCAGCAAGACTACGGAGTCCCATACTGGAGCCAGCTCTAGGGCTCCATTCAGGGTTTCCAAGAAGGCCGAAAACTCCGAACTGCTGTGTGGGGCATAGGCACAAACACCAGTCAGAGTTTTCCTCCCCATAACCCGAAGGTGTAGGGAGGCGACCCTCTCGTCCACTGGGGTAAACTCCAACATAGCGGCGCTCAGCCCATCCCGACACCTCACACCTTGGGCAACTCCGGAGAAGAATAGAGTCCAACTCCTATCAAGGAGTACGGTTCCAGAGCCAAGGCTGTGCGTAGATGTAAGCCCCACCAGATCCAACTGGTAGCGTTCCCCCTCCCGCACTAGTTCCGGCTCCTTCCCCTACAGAGAGGTGACGTTCGACGTCCCTAGAGCCAGCCTCTGCTGCCCGGGTCTGGTCCGTCGAGGTCCCTGACCATCACTGCCACCCGTGTGACAGCGCACCCGACCCCAGCGGTTTTTCCAATGAGTGGTGGGCCCACAGGATGGATGGATGGGAGGCACCACGTAGCCTCTTCGGGCTGTGCCCGACCGGGCTTCGTGGCAAACCCGGCCACCAGGCGCTTGCTGTCGGGCCCTCCCTCTGGGCCTGGCTCCAGACGGGTGTCCTGCGCTTCCTCCGGGCATGGTCTCTCCTTTCCTTTCCCTTTTTTTCATGAAGTCGTTTTGAACCATTCTTAGTCTGGCCCCTCGTCTGAGACCAATTTGCCTTGGGAGACCCTACCAGGAGCACTAGGATCCAGACAACACAGCTCTCAGGTTCATAGTGACACACAAACCTCTCCACCACGATAAGGTGATGGTTCCCAGAGAGGGACTTAATGATGATTGATTCTTGCTGTTCGGAGTTGTATCCTCATGATTGGTATTATAAGTTGCTTTGGACAAAAGTGTCAACTAAATGAACTGTAATGTAATGTAATTATGTAATGAAATGTTTGGCTTTCTGTTGTGTTATCGCCTGTCTGTCAAAGCACTTAGTAAACTGTTTTTAGAGGTTCTATATAGATAAAGTTATTATTATTATTATTACTTAGACATCAATGGAATGTTGGTATTATCCACATTAATTCGGAGATAGTAACACATGGCGACCTCTGATGTTCAAAGGGAAATAATTTAATCTTATATTGAAGCTTAATATTACATATTTAAACATTAGCAAGAAATCTTGAACTCTTGTCATCTTTATTCTAGTCAAGCTAATGCTTATGCTTGTTTGAATATTTTAACTAGAACTCTCTTGACTCCTTGATGTGTTAAGGCAGACAGTGTGTAATAAGAGTACAATAACTACAGTATAAAGCTGTCAGATGTGTTCTTCGCTCTACCATCTCAATTAAATTACTGTCTCTTTCCAATCTAGTCAAAGAGGATAAAAAGGGAATGTGTATTCAGACCCACATGCTTGAGCCATCATTTGGCGACTACATATGACACTTTGGCTCGAGCACAAGATGGCTGCCATAGACTATTTTCCTCAGCAAAGAAAGACTTCTGACACTGTGAACATACAAACAAGATTCATTCTGACAATATCATTCCAAATAGAGGAGGAAACTAATGAATGTAACGAGACACACCTGGGGGAGAAAGTCAAAAAACACAAGGGCAGGAAGTAGAAACAACAGAGAACAGGTAATTAACAAAATAAAACAGGAAGTACAAACACAACACAAAACATCTAACAAACAGGCAGATTGTTACAAAATGCAGTTCTAAATTTCTAATCCCATACCATAAATAGATCTGATATGGATGTGTATTCTTGTTCTATTCTTGATGGGTTCTGTTACTGTATAATCCACATGTGTGTGGTAGCTAGATAGCAGTACATTTTAGAGCATCTTCAACACTCAAGCTGAACGTATACAGTATGTACTAACTAATTGTCCTGATACCAAATTAGGTTTAGTAAATGCTCCAATAAAACACTTCTCGGCCATCTTGGATTACCAACTAAAATTAAGTTAGAAATATTAAAAATTGAAAGATGTGAAAAAAGTCTAATTCATTTACCTTAAGAATGTTGTATGGGTACGGTATCTTATTGTTCGACTAGAAGGAACAATGACAACTTGTATGTTTAGGCTATGCATAACATGTATATGGTGATTATTATTACATGGTATTTTTACTCTGCATGATCCAGATGTGTATAATACTAATTACTAATGCAATCTCTATTTTCTTTTGTAGAATGAGAATATAGAATATATATTACAGTATATATACATATGTACATACAGTATATAAAATCATAATCTATAATTAAATGCAACATAAATATGATTTGTTGCTTTGGTTAAATATATATATTATATTATTATAATATAATATAAGTAACAAATTGTTTATGGATTTTAAAACATTGAACAAAATGCAGTGAGAATTTTAAACTTTTCCTTATCACGTTTCATTTATTAGTTGGATCATTTTGATCATCATTACTTACATTACCCATATCAGGATTCATTCTCTGCCTGTGCACATCAACAGTAAATGTCACTGGATGTAAAAAAGAAACCTGTTGTCATTGAAAGTAACAAAGGATTTTGCAGAATCTTCAAATAGTAGTTATCGTCTGACTATATGGTTGTGAGACCATAATTATCAACACAGCCGAGTGTATGTAAAGCAGGTATCATGGAGAAAAAAGTGAATTGTTGAATCAGTGTAAGCCTTGCTGAATGTGTGAGATGATATAAGGCTTATCTTTAAACTTATCTATTATCTTGAGGGTTTGAATGGTTCAAATGTTTGTATATTACTTTAAATGGTGGATGTTGATTATGGCAAAAGTTCCCTTAAATTGTGAAGTAAGCAGTGTCTCTCAGATGATTTCCTCTGTTAGGATGGAAATAAGGTTGGAGACATAAATTATGGAATGGCGTTAGTTGGATAAGTAGCTCCTTTTATCAAGGTGAGCCAGGTTACAATGATGGTTCTCTACTATTTGTCAAAAATATTGTGATTACATCTCTGGACAGACATCTGAATAACCATCCTAAATTAATACATTGACTATCAGGAAAGAAATTGAGTGAATGAAATTGGATTCTTTTTTATAAAATCTTCCTAATCGCCTCTGAAAGACGAGAGATGTAGACTTTGAAAGAAAAAGACACAAGGAGAGAAAGATACCGAGAGATAAAGTCCAACAATACAAAGAAGAGAGGAGCAGGAGCTAATTACACATTCTGCTGTGGACCAGGAGTCTTAACAAGGTGAGAGGGGCCATCTCATCAAAGTGAAATAATTAGGCGGTCTCTGACAAAGACTCATTAGTGGAAGGATGTTTCAGATGTTCTGATTTTGATTTCAATTTGGGTAATGACGACACTTCTGTGTGAGACAGGAGAATGCTGATAACTCAGCAAGAGTTTACAGGATGATGTGTTACATGTGCTGTAGGCAGAGTGTACTTTTCATTATGTGTGTGTCTATGTGTGTGTATACCTAACATGATGTAATTTTGGTGTGCATGTGTGTGTGGGAAGTCACAGCAAACCGATGCTGTCTGAAATTTAGAAGTGTCCTACGCTCACCCAAACGCACACACACACATACAGAACTGCTATTGCCTACAGCAAAAAGGTCTGGACCAAGAAGACGGGGATCCAAACATGCTTTAGTTCAAAGACGAGAACAAACACACTCTCTCACACACACACACACACACACACACACACACGGAAAGTAATGCATGGAAAACAGTTGGTCCCGTTGCAGCTGGTTACATCATTTTAAATGACTGGAAAATAACATTGCTCCTCGATAGACTATGAATGTTGGATTGGTTACATTTAAGAATTTAAATTTGTTTTAGACTTCTTTATAATCAACATTTTTGTAACTTTAATCTACTAAAAAGGAGGAATGTCTCAATATTAATAACCTAACTTCTTATTAATAACTATTAACATACATTCATGAAGTGGAGGGGAAGGACTATCATGTCACTGTATTTACTTTAATATTGTTATGTCTTGGCTACAGCAGTGGTGACGGCTGAGCCAGTGGCGAGCAGCTAACAGTGAAAACAGTAAAAACAACAACAACAGTTCTGAGAGAGCTAACTGTTCTAACCTGAGCGGGAACCGCAGGCTGGCTGTTACGTTTCTGGGTCAGTGTTTCTACCGCATGGAACGGCTCTATCCTCTAACTTCTGCATAAGCGGGAGACCAGCTGAATCCTTTAATTGGCAACCAAACAGATGAACATCTGCACTTTGTCAATTGTAAGATGTGGTGTATGGAGTAGTTTTGTCGGCTGCCATTTTTGCAAAATCTGAGTTGAGTGAAAAAAGAAAATACAATCGCTATCGACGGTAGTTTGCTAATTAAAAAACGGCAGGTTTGTCCCGGATGTTCCGTGACATACTCGTGGCACTTCTCTCTGACTAGTCAGCAGTGTTTTAAAGTCACCTTGACTGAGTTGGTGCTAAAAACGTACCAGATATCAGGTACTATCCACAACTTTTCCCAAATGGAAAATCAAGAAAGAGTGAATCCAGTCAAGTCAAGTAGAGCCTTACCATGCGATGAAAACGCAGCTATACACACAGGGTATGCAAAGGCAGCCGACCCGGCTACGTATACAAAGAACAGAGAAGCTTGTATAACAACACACACAGAGGGAGAGCGACTTCATTTTCTGCGCAGGACGACATTACTCCACTATATTTTTACGCATCAAATAGTTGTTTGCTGCTATATTAATGCTCTTATTGCCGTATATAGAACATTTACTTTGTACTTTTATAGGTTTCAATGGCCAACCCATCTGACTCTACTGACAGGCGATGTATTCCAGCAACCAGCAATCATGAGCTTTGAAATCAGTCGGTGCTTTATAACTGTATTTAAAACTTTTTGATTTAGATTTTCCATTTTTTCGGAGAAATATAACAACATGTAGCAAATGTGTTGTCTTAGGTTTATCTGTGGTGAGATATAAAAAATGCACACTAAGAAAATTACCACATCTTTAAGGTGCCCCTGGGTGCATCCACTTGGGAAACCACAAGCTACGGTTTATTTATGTTTAATGAATGAAATTATGAGATTTTGAATGTCAGTATGTTTTATACATGAAAGATTGTAAATAGTTTCCACCCTTGCTTGAACATGAGCAGCTGTGATGATCTGTTTTAGGATTAAGGTGATGAAGAAATGTGCACATCATCTGGCGGCTATGTTTAAGACTATGTTTACATATTATCCAAATGGTGTATAATCACCTCCTGAACAGCATTATAGGTACATGTAAAGAGCGACAAATACTGCCCCTATTCACATGGCTATGTGCCACATAGGCTTACATAGAAAATTATAGGTGCAGGTGTTGATGTCATCCACCGCCTGCGTAGCAGCCCACTTCTGAAGTTCATCTATTTAATCGCCTGATGACATTTAAAACTGGGTATTATTAAAGACCTCGATTATTCACAAAGTGCTTTTAGTTTTACCTTAATCATACATAAGCCCAATATGTGTAGAAGTTTGTTTTATTAAAGTTTCTATACAAATGGAATAGTCCCAGCACAGTGTATATGTGGCTTTGAGCCAATTCATCTCAATGTCCCCATGTTAGATGGAACTACCACTAGGGGTTCCGAAAATCAGATATATTCAAATCCTACAATCAGGGTCCTTAACCCCTCCTATTGTGTTCGGGTCCTATTTACTACTTTCATCAATCAGAAATATTTAGTTTTACATCTGATTTCTTCAAGGCCTTATGATATCCTCCACAGTAGGCATTTGAACATAAACAATTGCTGATCACCACTTTCATTGAATTTTGAGGGGTTTAGTCAACTTTGTTACATCCATGGTGTTCCCGGCATAAGAAATTATTGGGTAACCCTAGATTAATTTCATCCAACAGATAACACACACACACACACACACACACACACACACACACACACACACACACACACACACACACACACCAGACTGAACAATCATGTGTCATTTACAAGAACACATTTTTCCCGCGCTCATGTGCCTATCCCCCATTTTTCAAATCTTCTCACACACCCCGTATATATATAGCCTTTATTTGTGCTTTGCTCTCATTTTACTCTGTGAGCACAATGAGTAGGCGACCGATTAGGCGTTAATCTGTCAGAGAGGTTTTTGACCAAATCTTTGAACCGGATGAAGTTGAAGTTGACCCAGAAATAAAGGAGGATGTCTCAGAAATGGAAGACAACATCGATCCTGATTTCGATCAAGACTTTTGTGAGACTGACCAGTCAACAAATGGCGAGGAAGATGCCCCTGAGGAAGAGGTCCCTGGGGAAGAGGCACCTGAAGAAGCGGCACCTGAGGTGACATTCCAGTCCAAGGGTGGCAACTTGTTCTGGTATTCATCCTCCCAGGAGAGAGGAGGCAGAGCGAGAGTGGAAAACATTGTAAGGATGACGCCAGGGCCAACACCGTTTGCAACATCTCGTGTGGATGACATCAAGTCCAGCTTCCAACTCCTTTTACCAAAGTCCATTGAGGAAATTATAGTGGAGATGACAAACCTGGAGGGGAGGCGTGTGTTTGGGGACACATGGAGAGCATTGGACCAGGTAGACCTCCAAGCCTACATAGGTCTATAGATTCTAGCAGGAGTTTATCGGTCAAACAAGCGAATAACAGCCCGTTGGCCTGTGGTGGTGTTCCACAACTACCTGGATGTGTCTGCATGCAACGCATGTATGTATATATGTAGTGTGGGCAGCGATCAACCCAACCTGGAAGCAGGGGAAACGTTTCAAGAGGAGACTCTTCCTAGCAGAGTTTGGGAAAGCTATGGTGACTAATTCAACGGCGCTAGCATCTTCCCTGCACACCAGCCTCTACCAGTCTGGTTAGGAGTCAGCAAGCCCCTGACGTGGCCCTGGCCGTTCTTCCCCAACAAGGACAGGGGCAGAAAAGGAAGAGATGCAAGCTCTGTGCCCCTAGAGACAATAAAACAAGCCAAAGTAAGGGGGGAGAAACAAACACAATAGGAGGGTTAAAGAGTTTTCTTGTAAACAAAAAAAAATGACATTCAGTCTTACAAGGGCTCCAATGCAATTATAATGTGGTCTGGACTAAAAACCTGAAGGCCCATTGGCTGTGGAGGTACAGAAGGCTCAGGATCCCTGCCCACTGGTTTTAACCAGAATAGATATGTGTAGATCTTTCAAAAGGATTAATCCACACAAGGCTGCTGGACCTGACGGCATCCCTATTCGTGCTCTCAAGGTTTGTGCAGTTCAGCTGGCAGATGTGTTCGCAGACAATTTCAATAGGTCTGCTGCAGTCTGTAGTCCGCACATGTTTTAAACAGTCCAACATCGTTCCTGTCCCCAAAAAGATAAAAAATGAATGAGGTGCTTTGAGCGGTTAGTCAAAACCTTCATCACCACCTCCCTCCCTGACTCATTGGACCCTCTGCAGTTTGCTTACAGTGCAAACTGGTCCACAGACGATGCCATCGCTCTCCTGGATCAGAGGAACACATATGTGAGAACGCTGTTCATTGAGTACAGTTCAGCATTGAAGCGTATACTCAGGGGAAAATATACAATACTGAACAGTGGAGTCTGGCTACGGGGAGGACGGCGGCAGAACCAGCAATAAATACACTTTATTATTCAAGCTCCGTCTGCCCCGTTGTCGCCTCTCCTCAGTAACCTCCAGCTGTTCACACAACTTTTTTTAAAAGCACAAACAATGAAACGAGCAGCTCTCAGTCAGCGTCAGAAACTGAGACTCTCTCGCCAGGTGAGCGCCACGTTTTCCTCCCAGCGGAGGAAAAAGCACCTGTCGCCCGTGGCACTCTCGGAACACACAGCGGACTGCTACCAGCGGGCCCTTAGCCCACAGAGATTCATTTTCGGCTGGGTTTTCAGTCCGCCTTTTCGTCCGGTTACCACCGCAAGCCCCTCTCGTAGCCTTCCGTTATTTACTTTTAAACAATACTTAATCAAACTCCCGCCCACTGGTCTCGTCTCTGTCCTGAAGACACTTATGGGCCACGGAGAAATTCTTTCGGCACCGGCTACGAGGAAATGGGAGAGGGACGGGGATACGGGACCTCTTATATTATTCCTGCTAACCTTTTAATCGGTCTCGGGAGCTAATCTCGGACGCCTCTCTCTCTCTGGAGAGAACACAACCGCGCACGACTTTCCCGGACCTGATTTTAAACTTAATCCCCTCGGCAAATCCTCCGTCTAAAATAACCACTAGGAATAACTCTTATGCAAAGTCGAAAATCACAGACAACTCAAAGAACGTTCACAGATAGTCACCATCAGATAAAGATTTTCAGCATCAATTCAACCACAATGCAATGCAGAAAGCTTTAACACTTTACAAAAAAATCCAATCAGATAAAAGTTTTTTCCCCCGAAAATTCTGGGCACTGGGCCAGTTTCGGTTTTAAGTGTCCCTATACGGTGATACAGGTTATCTCACCCGATGTGTCCTATATGGTACAATATTTTGGAAAAATCAGTAGTGTGTCAGCCGTAGTATGGAATCTGATGCTTACCTGCGGGGGCCACAGCGAGGTCCCGCGAAAAGACTCCTCTCTCTGGGTGTCTCCGGTCCTCTCGATTTGAAGAAAAGTGAAAGGAAGAACTCCGGACAAAGGCTTTCTTAAGTTTTCACAACGCTTTTACTTTCTATACGTTTAAGATTATCAAAATGTAATACAAAGAATCAAAATAAAGAACGGTTTACAATATGACAGTTATTCAAGTGACTTACTCCAAGTGTTTGGTTATTGGAATTCCTGGTATTCAGTTTAGGTTCATTGATGGTCAATTTGTTTTTTCTCTATTCTAGGACCAGCGGCTAAAGTATTAAGTTTCCGTTTTGATTTCTCTTGAAAATGCAAAACTCGTTTACAATTCTGTAACTTCATCGATCTCTAGAAGCTCGTAGTTAGTTAATTAAAATGTAATTACCTCGCCAGAGTTTCATATGTCTCGCTATAGTTTAAGAATCGTGATATCTTATGTCAAGCGTGTTAGGGCTCCGCTGCCCATCACTATCAGCCTGTTGGACTTGTCAAAAACAACCCCTTATATCTTGCGCATTTTTACACAGGACATGCAAGCGCATTCTTGACGGACGTTGTTTCTATTGTTTCTTCCAAGAACCAAAAATCCTATAGCAGTTAACCTATATATCAGAGGAAAAAAGTTTACGTATCGCTTATCTTGATCTACATACATCCCTTCCACCGGAGGTAACACCTAGAGCCCCTATTGACAGAGGAAGTGGTGTCTTGCTGGCTTCAGCAGGGCCTCAGCAATGCAGTAGCTCTCAGCTGGCCAAAACCTGTCTCTTATTCATATGGCATGACCTTTTTGTAAATTCATAAAAAGAAGAAGAACTTAACCCATGGCATTACCATGCTTAAAACATATAATCACAATTATTACAGATAAAAATACAGTATTTATTTTATTTTAGGAGTTGTTAAAATGAACCTGTACCTCCCTTCACACACACACACACACATTTCCAATTAATGGAAGCAAAATGATTATAATGAGGCAACTATGAGTACTAAAGATTCCAGTACTCTAATTTAACTTTAACACAAGTACTACTATATATCAGTACTTCAGCAAGCAAAGAAATGATAAAAGATAACATATTTAACTATTCATATTCATATTCATTCTATGTAATTGACACACATCTTCTGCGATAATGACAAATACTTCATCCATATGTTATCCTGACCATAAATATATATATATTTTAATATAAATATAGTCGGCACTTATATCTTACAGGGGGTAAAACCTCTCCTTAGGCTGTACTAGCCTTTTTGTTTTTCTCAGTATTTTCTTATTTTTTTGTGCCTATTTTTGGAGTGCCTGTGCACCTTAACACTCATCGACGGATCATGCCGTCACAACAACGTAAAGAATAAACGCATGAATGTGAATTGCACCCTTATCCACTTCTCTCTACAGCATTCAACACCACTGTGCCCTCATAGCTCTTCATTACGCTCAGGGACCTCCGGCTCACCAGCCCTCTGTGACTGGATCCTGAACTTCCTGAAGGGCATGCTCTAGGTGCTGGTAGGCAACATCACATTCTCCACCTTGACCCTCTCATCTACTCCCTGTTCACTCACAACTGCCTAGCCACACACAGCTCCAACACCATCATCTGATGCCGAAACGGTGTACAGAGAGGTCAGAGCCCTGACATTTTCAGAAATCCTTTATTAGTCCCACAATAGGGAAATGTACCTTGTTACAGCAAAATAACATATGAAGTAAAGTAGCGAGTACACAATAGTTAAATAGAATAAAATAGAATAAAATAGAATAAAATAGAATATAAATAATATAAGAATATCATTGATAAAAGTTGTAAAAGTGTGATTGTACAGTCCAACCGCTGCAAGAAGAAAGGACCTACGGTATCTCTCCGTGAGTCACCTCGGGTGAAGTAGCCTGTCGCTGAAGGAGCTTCACAATGCGGACAAAGTGTCCTCGAGGGGGTGGGATATGTTGTCCAATAGAGATGACAGCTTGGCAGTCATTCTCCTGTCTCCCACCACCTCCACAGTGTCCATAGGGCTCCTCAGGACAGAGCTGGCCTTCTTAACCAGTGTGTTTAGTCTCTTCCTGTCAGCGGCCAAGATACTGCTGCACCAGCAGACCGCTCCATAAAAGATAGCTGATGCCACTACAGAGTCAAAGAAGGTCTTATGGAGTGCCCCCTGCACTCTAATAGACCTCAGTCTCCTCAGCAGATAAAGCCTGCTCTCTCCCTTCTTAAACAGAGCAGCAGAGTTATCTGACCAGTCCAGTTTACTGTTCAGGTAAACTCCCAGGTACTTGTAAGATTTTCCAATCTCAATGTCCGTTCCCAGGACATCTTCTGGTTCACTGGTGTTGGGGGAGAATGATGGCGCCTCCTGAAGTCCACCACCAGCTCCCTGGTCTTCCCTGCGTTGAACTGGAGGTCGTTCCTCTGGCACCAGAGGGCAAAGTCTGTACTCTGTACTCCTTGTCATCCCCATCAGAGATGAGGGCGACAGAGAACTTCTGCAAGTGACACTTTGCTGTGATGTGGAGGAAGTCAGCAGTGTAGAGGGTGGAGAGAAACGGCGCCAGAACCATTACCTGGGGGGCCCCAGTGCTGCAAACAATCGTGTCCGAGTGACACTCCCGGGTCCTCACGTACTGTGGACGGTTGGTGAGGAAAGTCTAGAATCCAGCTGGTGAGGTGATGGTCCATGCCTCAGAGCTCCAACTTGTCCCTCAGCAGCGTGGGTTGAATAGTGTTGAAGGCACTGTAAAAATCAAACAACATGATTCTCACAGTTCCCCCAGCCTTCTCTAGGTGAGAGAGGGATCTCTGCATCAGGTAGATGACAGTGTCGTCCACCCCAATGCCAGGTTGGTAGGCAAACTGAACTGGGTCCATCAATGGTCTCACAAGGGGCCAAAGATAGACCCTCTCCAGGGTCTTCATCAGTTGCGATGTCAGTGCCACCGGTCTGTAGTTGTTGAAGTCCTTAGGATGAGGGGTCTTTGGCACAGGTACCACACAAGATGTTTTTCACAGTTGCTTCAGGCTCAGGTTGAAAAATAGTACCACAATCCCGTACAGTTGGTCGGCACAGGATTTGAGGAGCCTTGAGCTGATTCCATCTGGAACCACAGTCTCTTTCGCCTTACACCTTCTGAGCTCACTCCTCACCTGGTTGGTTGTGAGGGACAAAATGCAGGTAGTGGCTGGGTGTGGATGGAGAAGCAGGAGACAGAGTGGGTGTGTGCCAGGACAACAACCTCCCTCTCAATGTCAGCAAAACTAAGGAACTGTCCCCATCACCATCAACAGGATTATAGTAGAGAGAGTCAGCAGCTTCAGTTTCCTTAGGGTTCACGTCAGTGAGGACCTGACCTGGACTCATCAAACACCATCACAAAGACAGCGAGTCAGCGGCTCTTCTTCCTCTGCAGGCTGCGGAGGTTCAACATGGACTCCAGAATACTCTGCAACTTCTGGAGGAACAGTGAACACTAATCAGCACATCACCAGGACGGAGCTGCCATCCATAGAGGAGCTCTACACCCAGCAGGTGTAGGAAGAAGGCACACATGATCATCAAAGACCCTCACCCCAGCAACAAACTTTATCGTCTGCTGCCATCTGGCACTTCTGAGCTCTGTGAAGTGTCACTACTGACATATGTTTAAAGTTCATACATCTGTTTATTCCACATATGTATACATATTACAGTATACATTATTTAATTCCACTCTACAGTATTTAAAATGTTACATTCTGTTTTATCTTATTCTATTTTATATGTATATATTTGAGTTATTCCTGCAATTTACGTGTCATGCACTATTTTATTTAGTTTTTATGTCCTAAGTATACTGTATGTTGCATTGTTGGAGGATCTCAGGAGGATTTTCTTTGCCAACAACTACGCTGTAGCTTTTGTGCATATGACAATAAAGCCTTTCAATCTTTGAATCCTTTGAAAAACAAAATGGGAAGCACCCGTGGAAAAACAGCTTTATTGCGCTACTAAACTGAAACTAAAGAAGGTGGCATTACATTCTCCCAAAAAGTATTTAGCCAACACAAAATTGTTACATATGAAAACAAATTGAAGGATACATTAGCTTTTTACAAGAGGTTTGTCTAATGATACCATTCAAGAGGCACCTTCAGAACATTGATACATTAAGTGGCTTTTGTTCTAATCTAATCGAAATCTAATTTTGTATTGTACATCTAATATGATGATTTTAGAGCAGAGGTCTTCAACAGGGGTCCGCACATTTTTGGTTGATTAGACAATTTATTAGATTTTTCATTATTTTTTTCCAACTAATTTAATTTCCACAAATTTAAATGACTTTGAATACACATTAACATGAATCCAACATACTGTAGAAAATGGATAAATGGAGGCAGAAGACGTTATATTTCAGTCAACAATGCACACATTCAGTATTCATTGAATAGCTTAGTATTGAATGCACAATAACAGGGTAGGTATGTTTATACATGGCACTAGGCCCAGTTTAATATAAAACACAATTGTATACAATTATACAAAATATATAGTTGGGGTCCCTGCTCCATCTCTCCATCAGTTTGGCGGTCATTGGCCAGAAAAAACAAAAAAGACCCCTGATTTAGAGGATTGATGGTGTTGAAGAAGAAAGGATTCACACTTGAAATAAACTGCATTGCACTGCACTGACCTGAAATGAACTGAAGAGAACTCGACAGGGGGGAAACTAAAAACCTCAGAGTCCAGGTTCTCTTTGGTGTGTTGAGCCTTTAGCCAAAGGCAGCTAACAGTTCTGTTGTTTGAAGAAACAGCAGGTGGACAGCAATCAACGATCCTCTCTGTGGTGTTCTTTTCACTTTGCATCTAACATTTTTGACTCTGAAAAACAAGAATATAACTCGCATTAGGAATGTTTCAGTTTTACATTTTTTAGAAAAATGTATTTGTAGATGAGTGCAATGAATGTAAATGGAAGCTCTACGCCCACAACTTGCTCTACCAGCAGCAGCCTTGGCTGTCTGACATTGATAATGTTAATTAAAAATCAGATTTATTCAAAAGATTCATTCATATAATTTACATTCATGTAATAATTATTATTGATAGAACTAAACTATTTATTTTAGTGTTTGTAATACTTTTCTATACTGTAATACTCTGTATTACAAATATATCTAACTGCTACTTTGTGAAAGTGTTATGTTGACTTCAACTGTGCTTTAGGGATTAACTCCTGAATTTGTCATAATCACATAACAATTCTTTGTTGTGTACCTTTTTCTTTCAGTTCTTTTAAACCTCCAGTCATAGCACACAACAACTTTCAGAATAACTTAAACAGTGGAGGAGACACACACTGGGTAAAAGGGAACTCTTCTAACTATTCCAACTTTAGCCATTCCGTGCATCAGTGTCAAAAGCAAGACTGAGTCAACACTGGAGCAGCTCCCTGTACTCATTTATGTCTTTACTCATTTTGCATTCACACCAAATCAGGCGCTGCGGCGCAAACACATGCATTCATTTGAATGTGGGCAGTGTGTTCAGGTTGTGGCGGTGGCGGCAGCAGAGGATGCTGGAAAAAATGCAACTCCTTGAGAGTTGAAACTGAATCACCTTTTGGAGAAACACAACTCAAAATCACGCAAACGACGATCCAGAGCAGATCATTCATCTTTGTGCAGTCGCTAGGTGTTCATGTCTCATTCTTACAATCGCTGCGAAGTCTGATTTGGTGTGAATCCAGCACTGCAGTTCTTTGAACTTAATGCTAACATGGCATACTAATAACAGTAGTAAACATTATACCTAATAAACATAATAATTTTAGCATTGTCATATGCCATATGTCATATGAAATTATTGTTGTTAATAATATATTTGTGTATACACCTGTGTGAATTAAATACTTGACACATAAGTATTGAGTATATTACTGTACCTATCTCTTTCTAATTCCAATCCTAATGCTTAAATACTAAAGCTCTCCCACAAAAATATTGACAGAGGATGACCATATACCTCTTACATGCTGAAATGATTAATACAATTTTAAATTGATCTCAGCTTCAGGAATATTTGCTCTGAATAAAACTACATAAATGCCAATTAAAAGCTAAATTAAGTACAGCTCAAGGAGTGAAGGAAGGAATGTTCAGGTCCCAGCTTCACACTGCTGTAGCCTCGTTACCATTATGTAAGGAAGAGTGTGAACACTTTTTAGTATCTCCACTCAATTAGTCTGTTTTATTCATTTGTCTCTTCTTTTAACATGAAGCCTAATGAGAGGGAATATTTTTTAGGGTCACATCAACCCAATTAAATATGTCTTCACGCTTCAGCGGGTTACAGCAGAATACTTTTTAACATCCCAAATGCTTACCCTGTGCAACTCGTTATTGTATAACTTTAATTACTATTTAATTATAGAATATTAACCTTGATCGTTATTGTAGGCTCAAAAGTTTCATTATTCTGTATGACTTCTTATTAAAGTTATGAGTTACTATGTTGCAGTTGTTACATTTTTCTTATGGCCGCTTGTGCCCCCAAGAAAAATGTAGTGGCATAATTAAAGTTATTTTTTAAAGAAATAACAGTAATGTATCACTCTTAATATGAATCTAACAGAAGGCACAATGCAGGGGCTAACTAACTTAATAGGGATTACTAAAGAATTCTGCAACACATTGTACTTGCACTGGATGATAACTCTTCTGAGGTTTTGCAATTAGGGTTAGGGTTTCATAGACTTTAGTCCAATCTGAATTAAATCTGTTTATATAAATGACGTAATACATGCAATAAATGACTTGCAATACATACTGGAGGCACAGGGTAATTCACAAAAATATCAAGTTGAGCATCTGAAATTATTGATATAATATTATGTAACGGAGAGAAGGTCATGATCACTGGATTTGTGTCACCAGAGAAGAAACACCATTCTGTTGATCTTGTTGAACTGCAAAAACACATGATCCACCCATGAGTTCAGAGTGTTGCTTCTTTATTGAACAGGCGATCTTTAAGATTTGCTCGAGTACAGACAGCGGCTTGCAGAGAGTACGATTTAACAGATAATGGTAAAGTTTCATGTTTGCATTTCTTAAAGTTACTCACAGATTTAAAACCCCTGAAAGCTCGGGCTAAAATTAATTGTCTCCATAACATTGAATATTCATGACTGAATAAATACCATTCAAAGTTTAAAAAAATCTTAGGGTATTATTTATTAAGATGTGTACACTCACTCATCAGAACTGTGTGAGTATGGTTTGATCAGATTTGATTGACAGTAAATAAACCCACCAACAGTTGTCAGATTCTGGTTCAAACGTTAATAAATCCTGATTGGTGCACAGAAGTACATGTTTCTGAATGAGCCCACTTCAAATCACTAAAAACATTACAGACAAACAAATACAGAAATCTCTTCTGCCAAAATTGGCAGACATTAATGTGTTCATGTAGGACCCCATCACTCATAGTAAGGATCTGATTGATGAAGGTTTGTTTACGACATAACTAAGCCCCCACTCTGGGAACCATCACCTTATCGTGGTGGAGAGGTTTGTGTGTCCCTATGAACCTGAGAGCTGTGTTGTCTGGAGCCTAGTGCTCCTGGTAGGGTCTCCCAAGGCAAATTGGTCTCAGGTGAGGGGCCAGACTAAGAATGGTTTAAAAACGACTTCATGAAAGAAAGGGAAAGGATAAGAGAGACCCTGCCCAGAGGAAGCCCGGGGCCCGCGTCTGGAGCCAGGCCCAGAGGGAGGGCCCGACAGCAAGCGCCTGGTGGCCGGGTTTGCCACGGAGCCCGGTCGGGCACAGCCCGAAGAAGCTACGTGGTGCCTCCCATCCATCCATCCTGTGGGCCCACCACTCATTGGAAAAACCGCTGGGGTCGGGTGCGCTGTCACACGGGTGGCAGTGATGGTAAGGGACCTCGACGGACCAGACCCGGGCAGCAGAGGCTGGCTCTGGGGACGTGGAACGTCACCTCTCTGTGGGGGAAGGAGCCGGAACTAGTGCGGGAGGTGGATCGCTACCAGTTGGATCTGGTGGGGCTTACCTCCACGCACAGTCTTGGCTCTGGAACCGTACTCCTGGATAGGGGTTGGACTCTATTCTTCTCCGGAGTTGCCCAAGGTGTGAGGCGTCGGGCCGGGGTGGGGATACTCACTAGCCCCCGGCTGAGCGCCGCTACGTTGGAGTTTATCCCGGTGGACGAGAGGGTCGCCTCCCTACGCCTTCGGGTTATGGGGGGGAAAACTCTGACTGTTGTTTGTGCCTATGCCCCAAACCGCAGTTCTGAGTATTCGGCCTTCTTGGAGACCCTGAATGGAGCCCTGCAGGGGGCTCCAGTAGGGGACTCCGTAGTCTTGCTGGGAGACTTCAACGCACACGTGGGAAACGATGGAGACACCTGGAGAGGCGTGATTGGGAGGAAGGGCCTCCCTGATCTAAATCCGAACGGTCGTTTGTTGTTGGACTTCTGTGCTAGTCATGGAATGGCCATAACAAACACCATGTTCGAACATAAGGATGCTCATAAGTGCACGTGGTACCAGAGCACCCTAGGCCAAAGGTCAATGATCGATTTCGTAATCGTATCATCTGATCTGAGGCCGCATGTTTTGGACACTCGGGTGAAGAGAGGGGCGGAGCTGTCGACTGATCACCATCTGGTGGTGAGTTGGATCAAGGGGTGGGGGAAGACTCTGGACAGACCTGGTAAACCTAAACGGGTAGTGCGGGTGAACTGGGAACGTCTGGAGGAAGCCCCTGTCCTGGGGATCTTTAACTCACACATCCGGGGGAGCTTTTCAGCCATCCCTGTGGAGGTTGGGGGCATTGAACCTGAGTGGGCGATGTTCAAAACCTCTATTGCTGAAGCTGCGGTGATGAGCTGTGGTCTCAAGGTCTTAGGTGCCTCAAGGGGCGGTAACCCTCGAACACCGTGGTGGACCCCGGTGGTCAGGGAAGCCGTCCGACTGAAGAAGCAGTCCTTCCGGGTTATGTTATCCGGGAGGACTCCGGAAACAGTTGCAGGGTATCGAAGGACTAGAAGGGCGGCAGCTTCTGCCATGTCAGAGGCAAAGCAGCGGGTGTGGGAGAAGTTCGGAGAAGCTATGGAAAAAGGACTTTCGGTCGGCACCAAGGTGCTTCTGGAAAACCATCCGGCACCTCAGGAGGGGGAAGCGAGGAACCATCCAAGCTGTGTACAGCAAGGGTGGGACCCTGCTGACTTCAACTGAGAAGGTTATCGGCCGCTGGAAGGAGCACTTTGAGGAACTCCTGAATCCGACTAACACGCCCTCTATGGTTGAGGCAGAGCTGGAAGCTGATGGGGGATCATCGTCAATTTCCCTGATGGAAGTCACTGAGGTAGTCAAACAACTCCACAGTGGCAAAGCCGCAGGGGTTGATGAGATCCGTCCAGAAATGCTTTGGGTGTTGAGGGGCTGTCTTGGTTGACACGCCTCGTCAACATTTCGTGGAAGTCTGGGACAGTGCCTAGGGGTTGGCAGACCGGGGTGGTGGTTCCCCTATTTAAAAAGGGGGACCAGAGAGTGTGTGCCAACTACAGGGCTATCACACTTCTCAGCCTCCCTGGTAAAGTCTACTCCAAGGTACTGGAAAGGAGGGTTCGGCCGGTAGTCGAACCTCTGATTGAAGAGGAACAATGCGGATTCCATCCTGGTCGTGGAACAACAGACCAACTCTTTACTCTTGCAAGGATCCTGGAGGGGGCCTGGGAGTACGCCCATCCGGTCTACATGTGTTTTGTGGATCTGGAGAAGTCGTATGACCGGGTCCCCCGGGTGATACTGTGGGAGGTGCTGCGGGAGTATGGGATGAGGGGGTCACTTTTGAGGGCCATCCAATCCCTGTACGCCCAAAGCGAGAGTTGTGTCCGGATACTCGGCAGTAAGTCGGACTCGTTTCCCGTGAATGTTGGCCTCCGCCAGGGCTGCGCTTTATCACCAATCCTGTTCGTGATTTTCATGGATAGGATATCGAGGCGTAGTCGCGGAGGAGAGGGGTTGCAGTTCGGTGACCTGAGGATCTCATTGCTGCTCTTTGCAGATGATGTGGTCCTTATGGCCTCATCGGTCTGTGACCATCAACAGTCACTGGATCGGTTCGCAGCCGAGTGTGCAGCGGTTGGGATGAGGATCAGCACCTCCAAATCTGAGGCCATGGCTCTCAGCAGGAAACCGGTGGATTGCCTACTCCGGGTAGGGAATGAGCCATTACCCCAAGTGAAGGAGTTCAAGTACCTCGCGGTCTTGTTCGCGAGTGAGGGGACAATGGAGCGAGAGATTGGCCGGAGAATCGGAGCAGCGGGGGCGGTATTACAGTCACTTTACCGCACCGTTGTGACGAAAAGAGAGCTGAGCCAGAAGGCAAAGCTCTCAATATATCGGTCGATCTTCGTTCCTACCCTCACCTATGGTCATGAAGGCTGGGTCATGACCGAATCAAGGGTACAAGCGGCCGAAATGGGTTTTCTCAGACGGGTGGCTGGCGTCTCCCTTGGAGATAGGGTGAGAAGCTCAGCCATCCGTGAGAGACTCGGAGTAGAGCCGCTGCTCCTTTACGTTGAAAGGAGCCAGTTGAGGCAGTTCGGGCATCTAGTAAGGATGCCACCTGGGCGCCTCCTTAGGGAGGTGTTCCAGGCACGTCCAGCTGGGAGGAGACCCTGGGGAAGACCCAGGACTCGGTGGGGAGATTATATCTCCTCACTGGCCTGGGAACGCCTCAGGATCCCCCAGTCAGAGCTGGAGGATGTGGCCCGGAGAAGGGAAGATTGGGGTTCCTTACTGGAGCTGCTGCCCCCGCGACCTGATCCCGGATAAGCGGTAGACGATGGGTGGATGAATGGACACACACCTCACAAAGCTATTGTGTATGAATGTGACTATTATAGTAAAACGTTTTTATTAAATGAAGTTCTTCAGTAATTATTTCTTATTGCTTTAAATCCAAAGGCTACTGATTTTCCATTATATTCTTCATTCTTATGCCAGTGTGGCCTTGAAGTTGGCATTCAATTTCAAGTGGTATTAAAAAGGCCTTAAAAGTCTTAACGTGGTGAACCCTGGGGGCATGAAGCTGAGTAACTGGAGTCTACAGTTCTGTGTGTCTGCCTCATGTATTTCTCTGATTTATACATTTAATTTTTCATTTTAACACTGGTCTCACACTCCGGGCCAATCAGCAGGCCAGGCCAACAGTAGATCTCTTGTAGCTAAGGTAAGCAAACTTTAAATAGACAACGCCAGAGAAGATAAAGTGAATTAAGTCAGTAAATGACACTGACATCTGTTTTTGTATCTGTTATTAACATGTCTCAGAAACAAGAATCAAGAAAATACCTTGTGGTTCCATAACACTCACTTTCAGTGAGGTCACCTAATGATGACATTGTTCAAGGAAATAACTCATCTTTGAAAATTAGAGAAAAAGAAAATGAGCCATTTCCTTTTATGTGCAGACATTACAGTGTCGCTTTTCCCCAAAGACTTCACACATGAAGAATAGTTGATATAATCAGGGTTTAATATAAAAGTGATGTTAATAAAAAAAGAAAAAGTGGATTATCCTGCTGAACAGAACGTGTAAGTATGTTAAACTAGTGTTTGCCAGAGATCTTATTTTCTGCAATTTTCTGTATTTTCATTGAATTTGGAGATGAAAAATACATCATCCCTGCACCACTGACTGCACCTGACCCACGCATCAGTACCATGCAGAGAGGGTCTAAAAAATGACACTCCATTATAGGAAATGTAGGATTCATTCATTTTGGAGCTTGACCCAAACTAAAAGTCAGAATATCTCGGTGTTTGCTGCATCAATTTTAAATATTCTTTAAAAAATCTTTCTTTTTTAAGTCTGGGTGCAATACTAAAGTGCCCCTTTAAAACAACCTTCTATTTCCCAGTACTGTACAGCAGTAGTTATGTACAGTATATAGTATCTTCTAGCCTACATTAGGAGAGTGCTCCATATGGTGTCAAAGGTTAGAATCAGCAAAGTCTTGTCGCTCTTTATTTCAGGGCCAACAACAGTAAAGTCACTGGCTTTAACTACACCATTGACGCAAGTAGAGGCAAGTGTCACGCAATACATCACAATGTGATGTGACGTGACAAGGGGAGACAACGCTGCTGCGATATAACACAGAGAAAGTCAGAACTCAGAATAAGGAGATGGAAGACAACAAGAGGGCAACAAAATACTGAATAGAAGTTGTGATACTATCAGTGGTCCTTTCTGTCACGTTTAAGTACCTGAATATATGGGTGTCAATCTTAGACTTATGTCTGACTGTCCATGTTTCCATCAAGTCTCTCATCATGTTCTACCTTTTAAAATAAAACTGCAGTCAGCTGTAATTACTTACTGTTTCAGGCAATACAGCAGCTCTACCATCAGTCAAATCCAGTTTTTCCCTACCTTTGGCTACTTCCATCCTCTCATTCCTCTCTCACACACACACACACACACACACACACACACAGCAGGAGGTAAACACCACACTACAGAAAGCAGCTTGACAGCCTGCATGTGTTGTTCTCTACTGTACAAAGCAGTGGGATCGTGCTGTAATCTCCCTTGAACTCACCAGGAGTCTATAGTCTGATTTCTTATGTACATGCTAAAGGTGAAATCTCTCTCCATGCTTCCCCCTCTTCTCTGACCTACTTTTGTGTTCACTACCTGTTCTTTGAAGCCTCTTTTCCTCATCAATAGTCCAAAACCTCAAAATATTCAATTTACAATTATATAACAACAAAAACATGCAAATTGTCACACTTACAAAATGTGCTTGATATATGACCATTAATTATTAAAATGATTAATTAATGTTCTGTTGATTGAAACATCCAAGTAATCATTTCAACACTATTTAAAATCCCACACCCATATCCTGCCTGGCTACAAGATACAAAAGCAGGTAGATTATTTTTTTTATGACGTTAAAGAAGTGTGACCAATTAAAAGTGGAACAATGTGTCAAATAAGGCTGGGTATGTTCACCTTCCTGCAAGTACTATTACAGCTGTCAACCCTGTTCCCATCTTACCTTTCTGACAAAAGAAAACATGTTAGATATTCAGACAAGTCAAGTCACTCAACTATGTGATATATAGCAAACTGGAGACCATCTTATGATGTTTTCACTCCAGCCACGTTAATTGGGATGGCCAATGACCCTCTCCCCAGTTCCTACCGTGGATGCATTAAAATAACTTTCTATGAAATTTGCTCAGTAAGCATTGGCTCGACATTTGAGTATAAAATAATCTTCTGGCATTCATCCTAATGATTTAAATAAGGGCTATTCAAGTGTTTGTACTGGCAAGTTGATGTACTTAAACAAATGATAAGCTGATTTACAGACTCCTCCCAACGTAGGTCTATGGGAAAATGTCTTTTTGGGCCCATGGCAAAACTTGACTGATACGGAAACTGTAATTTCGGTTTGGCCACTACGAACATTTCCTTCGGGGGCTCGGTTCCAACACCCTACTTCCAGCCCTTGCTCGGATCACACCCATCTTCGAACTTAACAGTCATTTTGATCTCAACTACACAACTGTGAAGCTGACTGCATCGTGGATGGTAATGGCGCTTTTGCGATGGCAAAATCTGACTTCTGTGATTCCCTCACTCTTGATTGCATGCATATTGTTGAAACAATAGTACAAGAGTTGTGTCAGCAGCTTGCATACATTACCTCGCTACACACGATTGACATTCCACATTCTGTCCTCGACTCGCGTGCTTGTCCCTAATGTGGATTAAGCAGCAAAGTGCATTCATTCAACATTGTGTGGACGATGGAAGACGTTTGCATTAATAAAGTGTGTATGTTTTTCAGTTTCCAAGCAGGACAATTGTCAGAACATCAGTGTGTCCCTGTGACTACTGTGTTAGTAAGGGTGGATGTCAGGTCAGCATCACTTTTTAAAATGTATCAGAATGTTGCTAAATGCTGGGGTGTAAGTCTGAGGGATGGGGAGGGGAGAAAAAAGAATTGTATGTAGATCATTTTATGAGGTGGTGAGAAAATTAACATTGCACAGGTCGGCAAATTTAATTATTGCTGTTATGTAGTTTACATACTTGACCGCATCCCCCCTCCAGCTGACACAGTGAGTGTGTTGTACTGCTTCTCTGTCCTCATCTTTCAGCACATTGTTAGTTAATTTGTTGTGTTATAAATGTTAATGTAAGTTTGGGTCCCGGGGAGACACCACATTTCTCTTTTGGGTCTTGAGCTTAAAATGTTTGGGAACCCCTGAACTAGACTGATTTGCTGTGTCATGCCATGTCCATTTGCACCTTCTTTCTGATGAATGTGCTAACATCTTTACTTTCTTAATTAAAAAACAAGTATTGAATACTAACATCAGTACATCTACACTGCGTTTATTGAGTGATACCTGCTCCTGATTGTGACGTAACATGTCGCTCCACCTGTCCACAAGACACGGGAGCGAAGCCTTCATTGATATTAACAAAGCGTATGACACTAATTAGCTTCACTATGACGGGTACAGTAAGCGGTATTAATGTAACAGACATTAAACAGTATTACCATGACGACCACTAATTGGTATCAGTGTGACAGACACCGAGGGAGACAAGGCACCTGATCTTGTTCTGGAGACAACAGGCTAAGACGGTTGCTAAGAAACAGCTCTTCAGTAGGGTGTATGTGTGTGGGTGTTTGTGTATGTGTGTGTGAGAGAGAGAGAGAGAGAGAGAGAGAGAGAGAGAGAGAGAGAGAGAGAGAGAGAGAGAGAAGGGGGTTTAAATAAATACAAATAGTGTAAATGACAGAGATGCACACTTATGCATCGAAACAAAATACAACTCCCTTTTGGCTGTACACACACACACACACACACACACACACACACAGAGACACACATTCACACATAATTTATAGTGTCAGACAGGATTTAATGACTGTTGTCTGTGCTGCTCTGCTTCTCCCTCTGCCTCTTTCACAGGTCAGAATACAACCTATAGAAGCAGGTACAGTGTTCCCTCAGCTCATAATGTGTCAGTCTGGTGTTAGCCTTCAACTTCAACTTCAGCTTATATAAAGCGCACATCACCCAGAGAGTCTCTGTACAATTTACAAGTTTAAAATAAAACACACACTATTTTGTGAAAAATACACACACACTCAAGTCATAATGTTAACAAGACAACAAGGTTGTGGGTTAATCAGAGATTCCGGAGAAGCGGGGCTCGGTGGGCACCAGAAGAGTAGCGAGGAATGGTTAAGTAACTGGAATTAAAGGAACGTAAAGGGTGTGGGGGAGTGTATGGGGAAATAAGGCTGGAGATATATGAGGGAGCCATTCCATTTAAAGTCTTATAGGTAAGAAGGAGGATTTTGAAATCAGCGTTGTCCTGTGAACCGGTAGCGGAAGCAGATACATCAGTACAAGTGTTATATGAACCAAGTTCATAGATCTTGTGAGGACACTGGCAGCTGCTTTCTGGACCAGTTGAAGGCCAGCCAGAGAAAAGTGCATTACAGTAGTCTATTCTAGATTTTCCAAAGGCATGTATGAGAATTTAGGCGTCTGATTTTAGGGAGTAGAGAGGCTATTTTACAAAGATGAGTAGCCCTCAACTTTAATCTGTAAAAAGTGAATGTGAATCTAGTTGGACCAACAGGAAACATTTTTGTTCTTCGATCAAATGATGATGCATCATGTTAAGGAGTTGGTTGTAGTTATGAACCCACAGGAGAATTTAGACCCAAGTTTACTGATTTGGCTCAGTTACACATGAGAGGGAATGTCACTGATAGTGCAACTAACCACACCTATGGTCCAACACCTCTGCTCGTAATAAATGCATGTAAAACCACTGGAACATGACAAAACACACTGTAGAACACACACATTGCATGAGCATGCATCATTAGTAGGACATCTTTCTACACACTTGCATAAAGCTATGCATCAATGATGAGTCTGTTTACTACATGGAAAAGACACACTATGGAACATAAGCATTACCTGAGTGTGGAGAACAGTGCCTGTGGTATTAAATTACCTTTATGAGACAGCAGAATGACAGCAGAGTTCCACTTCTAAATTAAGTTTGTCTTTGTCAAGACTGGACTTAAGTACTCAACCCTGCTCTGGACGCATGGTCTTTTGGTTCAAGGTCACTATGGGCAACACTATCTCACACAAAAATTATGTTCCAATATAACTAAAATGCATTCTCAATTACCTTTCGAGGGAAACTTGTTTTGTCCATGATTACAGTTGCAGTTTTATACATGTATAAAAGTTGTACATTGAAATAAAACAAAACAAAAACACCACAAAACTACTATGCTATGTTTAGACAAAGATAATAGTTTGGCTTAAAATAAGTACTTTTGTTATGTTATTGAAGTTACAGACGTACATACAATTTTGGCTTCACACGGGACATAAACAGCAGTTTCCAGGGTATATGGTGTGTATGTTACATGCCCCCTTATTTAACATGGTATGCTATTGGAACTAGAAGGCCTATTAGAAACAAGTAAGTTGTAGATGTGTGAGTTTGTTTGTTCATTGTTTACAGCAGATGGAAAAAATAATACTTTTTTGATGTTAAATTTACTGTCTGTGACAATACGGATTATAACTGCCCCCTTAGGACGATCAACAGTGCACATCATATTATGTGTGACATGCAAACAATTAAACAACAATTATGTGAAGCCCAAGAAAACAAATACTTTATGGATGAATAAGATACTTACATAACTCCCTGAGGTTTCATCAAAATCCAATCAGTTGTATCTGAGATTTTGTGTTTAACTGTACAAACTATTAAATAAGCCTCTATTGACCAATCAGCAGAATCTAAATGTGTCACGAGAAAGAAATGGCAGACATCGTCACATAAAGTCTATTTTACCACAGTAGCATCATGAGATACTGAGTGTGATTGAGCATGACGAAGAGACAGATGGATGGACGGAGCCAAACCACAGTCCTTCACTCATTTCATCAAGGCAGACAAAAAAAGACAACAAGCACAGGCACTCACTTAGCTATTACTCCCCTACTGGCTCTTAAGTAGCTTACTCAGACTCCAGAAAGCAAAATGGCTAATGTCTGGTGAGCCTGGTTTTAATTTAGAAAAGGAATGCCAGTCAGTGCGAGGCTATAAAAGGAAAAGGTCTGTTTGAGATAGGTGCAAACAATGTACTTTTGCTACCTCTAAGCCAGGGCAAAAAAGACCAGAGGTCAACATGTGAAGAAAACACATTTAATCCGTCTGTTTCTCTCTACAGCCTCTTACGTGACAAAGTCTGAACTGTAAGTGTAGAAAAAGTAGAAGGTTTAACGGAAGCAGTTGTTCGAGTAGAGCATTCATGCACTTCAAAATGCTTATAGAAAGTGTTTTTCAATGAACATGAACTAACAAGTTTGCCAGCTGAACGTTAGCAAGCTTGTTAGCTCAGAGAGTTTAATTTTCCATCTTCAATACATTTTTACTCAACCAATTGATGTGCAATGGTTAACAAAATTCCAAGGAGAAGTATAAAGAACAGTAGAAAGCGAGCAGCTACGAGTAATCACACGGTCACCAAGCATCCGGCCCCATCTATTTCTCATGGACGAGTAAATTACCTTGTGCCATTGAGAACTGACATGGAATTACTTCCTGTTAAACTTCCTAACAAAACCAGTATACAAATTGTAATAAAGGAGTGTATGTTGAAGTACATGGTATTCATTGTTTTGTTATTTACGATGATATCGAGTTCGTATCGAGAATCTTGGAATTTCACTGTTGTTGGTATCAACTACTTAATTTCTCATTATCTGACATCCCTACCCAAACCTATACTTCTTTCCGTCAAAAAATAAGTTTTGCCGATTACAACATGGATTTTTTGTTCACAGTGTGGTATTATCAGGGAAATCGTGAGTTTACTTCGTCCCAAACAAATATTTTATCGTCCCTGGGACAGTGTCCTTCTCTAGTGGTACATACGCTACCTGCGATACTGTAGAAAAACAAATACTGTCACGTTTTCAAAATTTTGGGCAGATATCCCTACGTATGGGTAAAAGTGATTAAAGTCCAGTCTTGGGGAACTCAATGGTAGCTGCGGCAGAAGGTGTAGCATTAATTAGGAAACAGTAGCATGATGAATGCATTTTGTGCTAGCTAAACAGTCTTAAGAAGTTGCTCCAATTCGTTTACTTGCACCTTTATTGCAACCAACATAATGATAATAATGCATTTTATTTAGAGACGCCTTTCAGGACACCCAAGGTCGCCTTACAGTACATTTAAAAGAAAAACAATCAAACAGTAAAATAAATAAATAATAAAAGACGGAAAACTAATTAGTCAAACCAACATAAATAAAACAGGCAGTGTGGAGTGACGGAGTGAAAGGAGGATCTGCGATAACAAGTTGATTGTGTTTTAGAGTAGGCCAGTTTAAATAGGTGGGTTTCGAGGTGGGATTTAAAAGTTGTAAAGGAGTCAGACTGTTTGATGTGTGGAGGCAGAGAATTCCAGAGCCTGGGCGCGTTGGAGCTAAAAGCCCTGGCTCCCATGGTGCTAAGGCGGGAGGTGGGGACAGTCAGGAATCCGGCTGAGGATGAGCGCAGGGAGCGGGCAGGGGTGTATTCCTGGAGGAGGTTTGAGAGATAGGAAGGGGCGAGGTTGTTGAGGGCTTTGTATGTGAGCAGAAGGTTTTTGTAATCAATCCGGTGCTGAATAGGGAGCCAGTGAAGTTGGATGACGATTTGGTGCAGGTAATGATCCGGGCAGCCGAGTTCTGAATGATTTGGAGTCTGTTGAGTAGTTTTGTGGGTAGGCCAGAAAGGATAGCATTACAATAGTCAATCCGGGATGTGACAAATGCATTAACCAGGATTTCAGTGCTGGATTGTGACAGGGATGGGCGGAGTCTGGAAATGTTGCGGATATGGAAGAAGGCATTCCAGGTGATGTTTTTTATGTGGGGTGAAAACGAAAGGGTGCTGTCCAGAATGACGCCAAGGCTTTTGACTTGGCTGGTGAAGGATACAGGGAAGCCATCGATCATGATGTTTGGGGGTGGGGTGGTTAGGATTTTGGAGAGGGTGTTTTTGGAGCTGATGAGCAGGGCCTCAGTTTTGGTACTGTTTAGCTTCAAGAAGGTCCTGCTCATCCAGCTCCTGATGTCCTGGAGGCAGGTGGTGAGGGAGGGCGGTGGTGGGTTTGGTTGAGATGTAGACTTGCGTGTCGTCAGCGCAGCAGTGAAAGTGGTGATGGAGGATTGTGCCCAGGGGAGGAGGTAAATGATGAATAGGAGTGGACCCAATACTGACCACTGGGGGACACCCAGTGAAACAGGAGAACACCCTGACATGTGGTTCCCCAGCTGGACAAACTGTTGTCTGTTGGTAAGGTAGGAGGAGAACCAGGAGAGTGCAACACCAGTGATCCCAATGTCAGCCAAGCGTTCCAGGAGTAGTGGGTGGGAGATTGTGTCATAAACTGATATGAGGAAATCCTGGAAACCACAAGAGCTAGTTTCATCATCAAAATCAACTTTGAAAATAAAACCCTAACCCTCTGTGAAGCTCTAATGAAGCACTTTATGATTTGCAGCGCAGCATGGGAGCTGTTCTGCCACTGCTGTGCTAATACACAATAAATACCTGGCGAGGGACCTCCATAGTGGTTCAAACTTTCTGTGTGCACTATATCTCACAGATCCCAAGGTGCATGCTGTTCTCCTGAACGTGTCCTTTCCACTGTAAATAACAACAGGCACCAGTGTGGAGAAAAGGGAAAAGTCTGCCAGAGGTGGGCATTCATCCAAACAGCTGTTTAAAAGCATCTGGCTAATGGATCAGCTACAGCCATACATCAGCTGGAGTTATGTATAGTCTGTTTGACTTTATCAGACAAATCATTATAAATAGTCTCTTCAGACTGTGTTATGTAATCTATAATGACTTTGTCTGAAAGTCAAACCATTATATATATATAGCCATTTGACATTGACAGTAAATTCATTTAGCACAAATAGGCTTTCCACTGTATACTGGAGGATGCGGAGGCCACTTTCAGACTGTCTAGTCGTCCTTCCTTTGTAATGCTTCTAGTATTGCTTTGATTCCATAGTAAAAAAAATGAAAGCTTATAACAAATAATTTTTCTATAAATCATATATCAACAATCCTGATGGTAGCAAAATCGTCTTAGCGACCTATAAACTGTAAAAAACGAAGTGCTCTTCTTCATTCAAGGTAATACTGTTGGCTGGAGGGTATGAGATTATTTTAATCACTAGCATTGGTGCAATATATTTTCCAGCGACCAGTGAGCATTGAGTGACCGGCTGTGCAGCAGCACTCCAGTCAGTTGACGAGAAAGGAGTCCTGTGCCGTCTTTGATTTTGGTTTATACTCATTGGAAATGTCTTTATTTTTCTGTTTAACTTGTTTTATTTTGTAACTACACTTTTGGCTTTCTAAGAGGATATTTTGTTTATGACTGATGATCTGCGATCAATTAGAATTTGGCATAAGCTTTCTATCCATAGGCCTATATATATATATACAACAAGTAAATGAAACATTTCAGCACATAGAAAATGTGTGATGGCAATTATATCAATCCCCACCATTTTTTTTCAGAAACCTAATGTCTCATGCATACTTATTAAGAACCACAAACAGTTCTCATTACAGTCTCGATACACAGGAATGCGTTATATAAAACACTTAGTTTCTCTTAGTCCTTTATAAGATTCCATCCATCCATCGTCTACCGCTTATCCGGAATCGGGTCGCGGGGGCAGCAGCTCCAGTAAGGAACCCCAATCTTCCCTTCTCCGGGCCACATCCTCCAGCTCCGACTGGGGGATCCTGAGGCGTTCCCAGGCCAGTGAGGAGATATAATCTCTCCACCGAGTCCTGGGTCTTCCCCGGGGTCTCCTCCCAGCTGGACGTGCCTGGAACACCTCCCTAGGGAGGCGCCCAGGTGGCATCCTTACTAGATGCCCGAACCACCTCAACTGGCTCCTTTCAACGTAAAGGAGCAGCGGCTCTACTCCGAGTCTCTCACGGATGGCTAAGCTTCTCACCCTATCTCTAAGAGAGACGCCAGCCACCCGTCTGAGAAAACCCATTTCGGCCGCTTGTACCCATGATCTCGTTCTTTCGGTCATGACCCAGCCTTCATGACCATAGGTGACGGTAGGAACGAAGATCGACCGGTAGATTGAGAGCTTTGCCTTCTGGCTCAGCTCTCTTTACGTCACAACGGTGCGGTAAAGTGACTGTAATACCGCCCCCGCTGCTCCGATTCTCTGGCCAATCTCTCGCTCCATTGTCCCCCCACTCGCGAACAAGACCCCGAGGTACTTGAACTCCTTCACTTGGGGTAATGGCTCATTCGCTACCCGGAGTAGGCAATCCACCGGTTTCCTGCTGAGAGCCATGGCCTCAGATTTGGAGGTGCTGATCCTCATCCCAACCGCTGCACACTCGGCTGCGAACCGATCCAGTGACTGTTGATGGTCACAGACCGATGAGGCCATAAGGACCACATCATCTGCAAAGAGCAGCAATGAGATCCTCAGGTCACCGAACTGCAACCCCTCTCCTCCACGACTACGCCTCGATATCCTATCCATGAAAATCACGAACAGGATTGGTGATAAAGCGCAGCCCTGTCGGAGGCCAACATTCACGGGAAACAAGTCCGACTTACTGCCGAGTATTCGGACACAACTCTCGCTTTGGGCGTACAGGGATTGGATGGCCCTCAAAAGTGACCCCTCACCCCATACTCCCACCGCACCGCCCACAGTATCACCCGGGGGACCCGGTCATACGCCTTCTCCAGATCCACAAAACACATGTAGACCCCCTCCAGGATCCTTGCAAGAGTAAAGAGTTGGTCTGTTGTTCCACGACCAGGACGGAATCCGCATTGTTCCTCTTCAATCAGAGGTTCGACTATCGGCCGAACCCTCCTTTCCAGTACCTTGGAGTAGACTTTACCAGGGAGGCTGAGAAGTGTGATACCCCTGTAGTTGGCACACACTCTCTGGTCCCCCGTTTTAAATAGGGGAACCACCACCCCAGTCTGCCAACCCCTAGGCACTGTCCCAGACTTCCACGCAATGCTGACGAGGCGTGTCAATCAAGACAACCCCTCAACACCCAAAGCCTTCAGCATTTCTGGACGGATCTCATCAACCCCTGCGGCTTTGCCACTGTGGAGTTGTTTGACTACCTCAGTGACTTCCATCAGGGAAATTGACGATGATCCCCCATCAGCTTCCAGCTCTGCCTCAACCATAGTCGGATTCAGGAGTTCCTCAAAGTGCTCCTTCCAGCGGCCGATAACCTTCTCAGTTGAAGTCAGCAGGGTCCCACCCTTGCTGTACACAGCTTGGATGGTTCCTCGCTTCCCCCTCCTGAGGTGCCGGATGGTTTTCCAGAAGCACCTTGGTGCCGACCGAAAGTCCTTCTCCATAGCTTCTCCGAACTTCTCCCACACCCGCTGCTTTGCCTCTGACATGGCAGAAGCTGCCGCCCTTCTAGTCCTTCGATACCCTGCAACTGTTTCCGGAGTCCTCCCGGATAACATAACCTGGAAGGACTCCTTCTTCAGTCGGACGGCTTCCCTGACCACCGGGGTCCACCACGGTGTTCGAGGGTTACCGCCCCTTGAGGCACCTAAGACCTTGAGACCACAGCTCATCACCGCAGCTTCAGCAATAGAGGTTTTGAACATCGCCCACTCAGGTTCAATGCCCCCAACCTCCACAGGGATAGCTGAAAAGCTCCGCCGGAGGTGTGAGTTAAAGATCCCCAGGACAGGGGCTTCCTCCAGACGTTCCCAGTTCACCCGCACTACCCGATTGGGTTTACCAGGTCTGTCCAGAGTCTTCCCCCACCCCTTGATCCAACTCACCACCAGGTGGTGATCAGTCGACAGCTTCGGCCCTCTCTTCACCCGAGTGTCCAAAACATGCGGCCTCAGATCAGATGATACTATTACGAAATCGATCATTGACCTTTGGCCTAGGGTGCTCTGGTACCACGTGCACTTATGAGCATCCTTATGTTCGAACATGGTGTTTGTTATGGCCATTCCATGACTAGCACAGAAGTCCAACAACAAACGACCGTTCGGATTTAGATCAGGGAGGCCCTTTCTCCCAATCACGCCTCTCCAGGTGTCTCCATCGTTTCCCACGTGTGCGTTGAAGTCTCCCAGCAAGACTACGGAGTCCCCTACTGGAGCCCCCTGCAGGGCTCCATTCAGGGTCTCCAAGAAGGCCGAATACTCAGAACTGCGGTTTGGGGCATAGGCACAAACAACAGTCAGAGTTTTCCCCCCCATAACCCGAAGGCGTAGGGAGGCGACCCTCTCGTCCACCGGGATAAACTCCAACGTAGCGGCGCTCAGCCGGGGGCTAGTGAGTATCCCCACCCCGGCCCGACGCCTCACACCTTGGGCAACTCCGGAGAAGAATAGAGTCCAACCCCTATCCAGGAGTACGGTTCCAGAGCCAAGACTGTGCGTGGAGGTAAGCCCCACCAGATCCAACTGGTAGCGATCCACCTCCCGCACTAGTTCCGGCTCCTTCCCCCACAGAGAGGTGACGTTCCACGTCCCCAGAGCCAGCCTCTGCTGCCCGGGTCTGGTCCGTCGAGGTCCCTTACCATCACTGCCACCCGTGTGACAGCGCACCCGACCCCAGCGGTTTTTCCCATGAGTGGTGGGCCCACAGGATGGATGGATGGGAGGCACCACGTAGCTTCTTCGGGCTGTGCCCGATCGGGCTCCGTGACAAACCCGGCCACCAGGCGCTCGCTGTCGGGCCCTCCCTCTGGGCTTGGCTCCAGACGGGGGCCCCGGGCTTCCTTCGGGCAGGGTCTCTCCTTTCCTTTCCCTTTCTTTCATGAAGTCGTTTTTGAAGATTTAATATTTTTATTTTAATCATTTAAAATTATGATTGCTCATGTCATTGTAATATGCCATTTTGGTGTAATTTCTCGGTTTTTGTGTAAGAATAAACTATGAAATGTTTTACTAATAAAGTCATCAATAGGGTTTACATTGGTGTAATACTGAATGTGCTATAAATTACCTTTCCCTAAAGGAAGATCAGAGATCAGGGATCAGCTACAGAACAGAACCTTTGGATATTGAAGGTATCAACAGTACAGTACACTTTATATATATATATATATATATATATATATATATATATATATATACATACATATATAAAAATACCAAGGGTTCTGATATTTTCATAGTCTTCAATGCAGTGGCGAACATGTACAAAGAAAAACGGCTAATTACTAATGTCAGATGCACCTTTGAGCAATCTTCTCTAACTGGCACTGTTTAAATAGTGGAAATATCTATGGTATAGAAATTAAGCTTTTTGTTTGGCTCCATTATTGGGTAATGTTACTCAGTTTATGTGATTAATACAAAAAGGCAGCTCCTGCAGCAGGACGGCATTGGTTCAAATCCTCAAACAAACCAAAACAAATATGAGCAAAAGACAAAGTAAAGTTTCCTCTTCATCACCAGCAAATATCCCTTCTCAAATCGCCTCCTCTGTCTACATTGTATTGTCACAACAGAAGTAAAGCAAACTTTCTCATTATCTGCAGTGGATAGAGCAAGGTGCCAAAGTCCAATCCTTAATAGATTCACCTCGCAGTGTGGAGAGAGCTGTAATCCTTGGTTTAGTATTCTGACAATGGCGTTGTGAGGACATAGCAGAGAAAGCTATTAGGGCTAAATAGTGTGTAGCGCATTTACACTTCAGCTCAACAGGCACTAGCTGTCACCCTGAAAGGTCTTATCAGGGGACTGCATGACTTAAGGGTTTAGTATGCTTGAGATGGACGAGGTTGTATTACGTGCCGTCCGACCACATCTGAAGCACAAGTGTTTCTAGTAGTTCTGAAAACTTGTCGCAATAAATTGAAGAAATTGGAATGATGGTGCACGCTTTTGGAAATCCATGGTGTTGCACATAAAGTTTGTAACTGTTTGTCTGTAGTTTTTTTGTCATGCACTTGTGCACATGTTAAAAGCTGATGAAAAACACAGATAAATAGCAAGGTAATCTATGTCCTCTAGGTGAAATTAAACCAGAATCTTGTTCCATCCATCCATCCAGTTGAGTCATTTCACTCAAAAGCACAAACGTCAACCTGCTGGTGGCTCGAGAAAAGAAGTAGGGTCAATCGGCAAAATCAGTGGGATTAATTCTCTGTGCGCCGTGAATATCTTTACAGAAAATCATGATCATGATATGTTCATGAAATATTTCAGTCTGGACCACAGTGGTGGGCAATACCCATGAGTCATATCCCAATTGGACGGCTAAGAACTTATATTAATTAATTAATTTTACTGTTAATCTGTACCTTAATATAATGAATTATTATTCTGATTATCAATCAAGTGTATTGCTCTGTATATAAAAACCAGGTGTGGTGACAAAGATCAAGAGGCTGCATAGTTAGGGTCACAAAAAGGGCTCGTTACCAGGAATTGGTTTGTTTTTGGGAAGTCAAAGTATGAAAAGGTTGTACAGGTGGGTAGTTCATAAAAACATTCCATTTGAGTCCACGCCATCAGTCAAGTGTTAACAGTAAATACCTACTGTTACTGTATTTGTATTCTATTTAATTATGTACTCTCTTTGCTGTAACAATGTAAATTTCCCCGTCGTGGGACAATTAAAAGATTTCTGATTCTGATTCTACACAGTTCTCACTTGTGCCTTGTTGTTTCTACTGTGATCCCAGACAAAAACGTAACTTCCCCTTCTTCTGGTAACTGATAATGAGATGTGAAATTGGCAGATTGAGCCACTGGTGTGAGAGCTTTAATTCCACTTTTAATATTCTATTAATAGCAGGGAGACAGGAGGTGGAGAGATAATAGATTCCGAGTAGCAAGTTACTCAGGACATCCACTTCAGAATTGGAAACTACTTATTACCGCATCTCACTTGGTCTGTGGCACTTGTTTGTTCTCAGAATCACATTAAGAAAATCCTGAGGCCACTTCCGCTGTCTCTTTGTATGTCTATGACTCACTTTTCAGTTCAGTTTCAAGACCGGAGTGAGCTGCAGTCAATGTCATTCTGATGTGATGAAATTGCAGTTCTGTTAGCATTTCGTGAACTCAATCAAGTTACTGTTTGTGCTTGTAAAGTGGTATAAAAGACGGATATGTTAATCTTACATTTTCATTCAATATTTTGTATATTACACAGTTCAGACAGTTTGGAGGGGATGAGACTTGGCCTTGTTAACATTACTTCACTACAAAGGACTACCACTACAAATATAAATATAAATAATACAATAAAAAAGTATATTTTTTCTATATGTAGCACTAAATAGTTTTGGCTTATTTGAAGTTTAATGTTGAATTGTTATTATTTTGTTTCTGTATGTTGCCCTTTTGTTTGTCTTATTTGAAGCTATACAAAGGATTTCACCTATCAGAAGCTGATGTACCTGCAAGATTCTTGTTGTTCGGAGTTGTATCCTCATAATTGTTTGCACTTATTGCAAGTCACTTTGGACAAAAGCATCAGTTAAATGAACTGTAATGTAATGTAATGTAATATAATATGTACAAGGTTTGAGCATGATAAATGATTATGAGGGGGAGGGGTGAAGGAAGAAAAGTGATGTTGTCCACTAGGCTGCTCCGGAGAGTGTACTGAAGACCCCAGATGTTACCTAGAATGAGTTATTGGAGAGTTATACACCATATTGAATAGGAAGGGATTCAGGTAAGGATGAGGTAGGGAGGATAATCGATGAATGGAAGGGAAAGGAAGGGTGGGTCGAGAATTCTGAGACGAACAAGGCTGGATGTGTTGACCGGGTATAAAGGCTCGACGGGTGATGGTTAAGGCGTTAACCTAGTTAACTTTATTTCACTATGAGGGACCACTCTACAATAATATGTTGTTTAAAGATTTTATATAATTGTACAAGATTTGAGGATGATAAATGATTGTGAGGGAGAGGGGTGAAGGATGAAGAGGGATGGGTCCAGGCAGAGTGAGACTCAGTGTGGGGGTTACGTCTCAGGAGTGTTTCTGCCCGATTTGATTGCAAGCCCCCAATAGGAGGTGGATTTAAATTGAGCATATGGACTTGACAGAGATCAGATTGTTGCGGGTGTAACAGCAATTTCCTTGCGATGACCGAGGTCCCAAGGCCAAGGACCTGAATGGCTTGATTTAAGGTGCCTAGTCTGGCTGCTGTGCCAACGCGGAAGGAATAACTCAAAGTCCAACACTGGGCCAGAGAAAGAGTCACTCTTCACCAACACTTTTAGTCTTCAGCATAATCAACTAGTTACTCAAGTCTCAAAATAAGTATATAAATAAATAAAGTAAAGTAAAAAAATGTTTTACAATAAATAAATAAATAAAGTAATAAATAATAGATTGTAAACTGAGAGAGCTGTAAGGAAGAAATCAGTCTTGCAGCTCATTATTTGCCAGTGTGATGTCCATACAGAAATGTGGATGTGTAATGTGAATGTCTTGAATCCTGACTGACTGACAATTAGAAGATTGTACAAAAAGTAACAATGAACAAGTAAACACCAAGTCATGACTTGGATAAAATGGATTCAGATTTGTTTCAAATCCTAGACTTACTTTTTAGAAGGTAAGCAGCCACTGGTTTACTATGATAGCTTCATGTGTTAATCAGTCAAGCAAATAGACCCTAAATAGATCCTCTTTTTTTCAATGATTTATGGATATCAAAGTAAGTCACACTGAATCTATCGATGTGTGTATCATGTGTGTGTGTTCAGATTTTAGGTATGATATATGTTTTCAGCTCTTAAGGGGTTTTAAATATGTTAAAATATTCCATGAGTTGTGTGTCACAGCCTGTGCTGTAGTCCATCTGATGACCCTTAAACAAAATCTAATAAAATGAACTATTTAGACCTAAACATATCATCATCTCAACATCTGAAATGTATTGACTTTGTGTTTCAAAGGAAGAATTGGATGTTTTTTCCACTTTCCACTATTAATAAAGACACGTTTGATGGAGACTGTATCTGGGCCATTAGAGGAACAAAAGGCTTGTGTTCTTCTTCTTAGCTGTAGTTGTTGCCACTTTGCATTATTATGTAATGGCAAATGTTGGATTAGATTCAGCTGTGCTAGTTTCAACCCATTATCACATTTGGAATTCAATCTTGGCAAAGTTTCCTGATGTCTTTTACATCCAAGTAACCTACTAATTATAACTTCATGGTTTAAATATGACTATGCAGCATATGTTGTTTATTAGCAACATTGTTATTTTTTTATCATTAAGGATAGGTATTACAGAGGTTATGTCCTGACTTCACTGTCCCATTGGAAGACGCTCCCCTCAGTTGGACTGAAGGTAAAAAAGGGTAAATCAACATCCTGAAACATGGCTGCCGTTAATAAGGCAAACTAATAAAAGCTAACGTAAAACTAACGATTGTCTGCTTAAATTAAAGACAGTTGGAGTCAACAGTGATCCTTACAATTTACCAAAGAACAGGTGATCAATGGCCCTTGACATTTATAAGTACCTGACACAAAGCAAAGCCTGAGGGCATAGAGAAGAAGCATTGATGCTTGGACGTAATTCAAGACAGGATTTGTTGCCGAAATTAGTGAGGAAACCAAAGGATAATCTGGATGAATGTGGACAAGATTGTACTGATATTATTTACCTTTTTATTTGGAAAACTGCAAGCTACCTTTGTTCGTAGCCATGTTTTGCTTCCTGGATTTCAATTGTTTCTACAAACTGCAGTGATTCATTTACTTCTTTTTACTTTCGTTTTCGGCAGTTTGTAAAAGGATAGCACTGAATTCTTGTTAAATCTGTTTCATACATGCAAGCTCAGTGGGCATAACTGCAATGACTTCCGCTTATGGTAACGTCACAGGCCTTCCCTGCTGTCATCTGAAACACAGTGTGTGCATGTGCAGGTTGGACGGTCTATCTGACTTATTCCAGCTCTTACTCACCCTCTTACAGTGAATACAATTTCATTTGTACTTTCTTCCTCACTGTCTGTGCTTGTTCAGCTCTAATCCACACTCCATTTATGGGTGTTGACCTTAGAATATACACTTTAGCTTTACTTTATCTCTGACTCTCTTTCTAAGAATAAGATAACACTTATTACTGTTTGACACTTACTCTAGGTTTCCGTCTCTGTCTTGTATCAGTCCTCTGTTCACTTGGAAGACATTGTAACTCTCCAGCTTCATGACCATTTTCACTCCCACCAACTATATGAAACCTTCCAATCTGGTTTCTGCCCGTCCCATAGTCCCGCAACTGCGAGGTGAGGGTTGTAAATTACCTGTTAATGGCTGCAGAATCTCGCTTCCCCAGTTTATTCATTCTGCTAGATGTAACTGCAGCAGACACGATGGACCATGGCAGCTTGTGTCAGCACCTCCCTAAGGAGTTATTATTATTATTATTATTATTATTATTATTATTAATGAACAATATCAGGGATTTAATGCAAAGAAAGAAATCTAGCTAAATCTATGCATTTCTGTGAGTTTATGTATCTCTTGGAGAGGTCATGGTGAAGGTGGGGTACAGCTAAATTAGAACTCTTCTTATGTTAACTCTACTGTATTTCAGAGGCTAAACCGAGGCTTTGCCATTTTTTCTGTCCCATATTGGCATTTTGCTGCGCCTTTAAGAATTGACTCATCCCTGATAATACTTGAGTACATAAACAGGCAGGAAAAAGAGCTGTTCTAATCAATATATGCTGAAACGCTTTCTTTACATGTTTTTGTTTCTCTAGCATCATCATTTTTCTGGCACTTTAGCCAGAATTTTGTGTGCCATGTGCAAATTGTTAATTAGAGGATATGACAAAGGGAGAGGGAGGTCAAGGTCATGTCAGAGGCTAGTGGCCTCTTCAGAAGCTGCTAGGTGTAGGAGCCAGCATATGTATTGACCCAATGCAAGTGTGCTGCTTCTAAAATTCACATTGCTTTTAGTCTATACTCATTTCAAGAGAGGTATAGGATTTTTAACTTGGATTGTGTAAAAGTAGAAGCAAATCAGTGGAAAGGTCATCACTTGCATGTTCATTTGATAATTTGTTCATTAATACTTTGACTATATATTTTCCATACTTGGTAACTATAAAATAATATCACTTTACTTATCTCTCCTTGTGATTAATAATTAGCAACACTAGTGATTATATTACTTTTATCATATTCCCTCAAATTTGACAGCCTCCTGTTTGCACTATTGTGAATATTTTGATCTGCCATGCTCTTTCTTTCCCTTTTTTCCTGCATGAAACCAAAATCATTTTGAATTTTATAAATATGTCCCATTGCATCTATTCTGGCTAAAATGAAAGGTAATTATGACAGAAATGATTACCTGGGTTAGTTTGGGACAGGGCTATTCAATTAAAAATTAAAGCGGTGCAATTACTAAAATGTCCTCTCATCAAAGCTCCAAAACTCATAAATAATACCCTTATATCATCAAATCTTTTTCCAAAAATATGTTTTTCTTCTTCCTTCCCTCGTGAGAGAAACGGGCCTGTTACTGCCCTGCCAGTACCAGTAGTATTTTTTGCCTTGAATAGAGTTCTCATGCCCATGTGTAAGTGCTCACTGATGGTACTTGGTTTTAATAATGTTCAAATCGATCCACTACTTTGGATAGACCAGGGAAAACAGTCTCAGACAGTCTTTAACCAGAAAGCGTCTACACATGGTAATCAATTTGATTGTCTCAATTGACTAAAGCTTTTAGCTTAATTAGCTGTGCCCGTGGTCTATTGGCAAGACTGTTGGAAAGAAACAACACAACATTATTATTTTCATTAATCTATCAGAAATTGGTCAAAAGGTCTAATGAAAACTGTCACTCGGTTCATGTCCAGACGCCAATTGGTGATGCCCAGTTCATGATACACCTATAGCCTATTGTTAATCCAACTTCAAATCTTACATCAGTAATTGTAAAGTAGGGCTGGGCGATATGGAGAAAATCAAATATTCCAATATTTTTGATAAATTACCTCAATATTGATCTTTTGGCTTTTTGCCTTTATTGCACAGTCAGGACAGATAGACAGAAAAGGGGGAGAGAGCAGGTCAGACAGAACCCGGTGGCTGCGGTAAGGATTCAACCTTCGTACATTGTGCGCCCACTCTACCAGATGAGCTACCGCCGTGTCCCCCCAAACAATTAAATATTTGAAAAATAATCATCAGTTCATATGGATATAATGACTGAGTGGGTAAATGCACTAAATAAAACAGCTAGAACAGTCTGGTAAGTTCAGAAAATGACATCACTTTATTGTAATGCAGTTTGTAAAAGTAAACTAAAGGTATTCCCTGAGCTCACTGCTCAGCAACACCATTAAACAGTGTGTCTCTTCTCAAAATCGGGTATACCCGGTGTGTTATAAATGGAGTGTTAATGCTTGTTGCCGAGCCTTGGGAGGGTTCAGTATGCATCAGTGAATATTCTGTATCACTTTGCTATTCTATTTTTCTGCATTTTTAAAATGTATTTATTACTCTAGAACAGTTTTTTCTTCATCATATAACGACATTTGAAACACAGTAAACACATAGCTCTCTCTCTCTTTTTCTTTTCTTCTGACATGGGCATAGCTGGTTCTGCATTACACAAGTCATTACGCTCGAAGAACAAACAAAGCGAGATATGGATACCATACACACATGCACACACAGAGGCTGCTATGTAGCTGCAGAAGCCGACAGAGAGGGACTAATGAGGGAACAAGGAACAGAGAGACTCGGAAAGAGTTACAAAGGAGAGGGAATCGCAAAGGGGGAGGAGGGAGGGAGGCTAATGAGAGGCTGTACATACCCAGAATGTCACTGACAAAGCAGACTAGAGCTGTGATAAGGACCAGCTGAGCAGCAGGCTGTGAAACACTGTATGTGTGTGCGGGCATGCTCGCACATTAGTGTAAGCAAAAAAATAAAAAACGCAAGAAAGTGTGAGAACACAGAGCTAATGAGGGTTTTCCCACTGTCACACAATTGCTGGAGTGAGATCACACTGAAACGTGAGATAACTGGGTGAGTGCAGTGTGTGTGTGTGTGTAACTTGTTAGCCATTAGCTGCTCACCAGAGTTGCTATTAGCATGAGGGCGACAAGAAGGAGAAGATCGACATCTCTGGAGTGAAAAACGTTGAGCATTACTTGATTGACTGTCAAATGATTTTTCAGATGCTACAAAATAATGAATAGCTGACAGCTTCAGCTCATGGGAATTGTGCAGCAAGTTGTTGCCATGGTAACTACGGACTGAGCAGGGAGGCAGTTTTATTCCAGACACTGGTGTATTGAATTAAATACACACCCTTGGCTAAGAACATCATTGAAAGTTTTATTCAGTGTTCATGGCCAGTAACTGACAATCATCTTGTTTCACACATTCACACCAGCATTACATCCAGCAGTGAGCAAATGATGGATGCAATGGAGAGAAACATTTATATTAATGTTTCCTCCTTTTGTCACCTTACGAGATGCCCATACAACACTTACTGCCCTTCAGAGCCACCAGTGCTTAGGAACCACATGATAAAATCCCTGTTTTAAAGCTGCACCAGACTATATTTGAACTAATAATTAATCAGAATGACTGTGCATGGCTAAATGCACCATACAGCAGACAAGGTGAGAGACTATCTGTTAAATATAGTGGAACAGATATTTTTTTCTCAGGACTTGGTAGTGACCAAAACAGAGCTTAAAGGAGAGGGAACATTGGACTTACATTGATCAGGTGGACATAAACATGACTCCAAATAATAATCCAAAGTATGCCTCTTGTCTGCTGCGTGTGTAAGTAGGTAACTGTTTGCTAACATGCTTGGCATCACAATTTAATAAGCTGATAATATGTTATGTGTTTATTATGAGATAAAAGGGCTATTTGCTATTTTTTAATTCAGGGACATTCCGTCAATTTTTTAAACTATGAAAAAACTGTAGATCATGCTTTCAAAAAATGGTCCGCAGTAATGTATATTAAATAGTATTTGTAGCAAATAACGAGTGGTATGTTCCTTTAAGAGTGTTTGATGTGGTAGAGTTCTTCTTATTTTGTTTCTTCTATTGTATCTTTCTTAATCTCTAAAACAACAATTTAGTTAATAATGGTGTCATTAAAATGTTTAATCACATTATTGGTCAGAGCTTATCTGAAAATTACTAAATGCATTCAAATAACAAGCGGTGAACAGAATATTAAATAGTTTAGTAGTTTCAGAGAAAAATTATTATTCATTTGAAATCATATTTGTGCTCCATGCCGGACATGAATCCAATATTCACTCTTAACATCTCAGTTTTTTACCAACTCCTGAAGAAAATATGTGTCTTTAGCTGCTAATTAAAGTCCAATATGTTCACTAGCAAGTCTCTGACTTTGCTGCTCAGCAGGTAGTGTTCAATGGGTTTTTAGAGATTTTTTGCAAAGAAATATCTGGATGTTGCAGCTAAAGTGAGAATGAACCAAAACAGTAAAGTTGCAGTCCGACCAATTAATAATTAACCCGAAACTCACTATAATACTGTAATCATGTGATAACTATTTTTAGGTCCATCGCTAAGACCCCTTTCCCTTTGTTACATTGTCATTTGATACATTGTTAGTGTCAGTGGTTATTAATGCTCCATTTAAGCGTGGCAGCTAGCACCGGTCTTCTTCATTCTGTAACATCAAAGCAATATAGTTTGTGCTACTGTATAGCTTGAAAACTGACTTTTAGGGTCAATTCACTTGCTTTGACAACAAGCTTTGCAAAAAGACGGAGCATATCCCCCCCCCCTTCTAACACCATCAGTCAGAAGGCTTGTGCTAAATTGTGTATCATCCAGTATGCGTATCTCTCATCCACTCCCCAGAGGAAAATTGCCAAATCCGAGGTTATTACCACATATGGTTGTTTGCCTTCCTGTGCAAATGGAAATGGTATTCCATTGAGATTATGCAACCCAGAGTGAAATCTGCATCAGGAATCAGACAGGAATTAAATCTCTCATTTTAGTATACCTGTGCTTAATGCGATTAAATATTAAATCAATCAATTTTGTCTGGAATGGTTCCGAAGTAAGACTTGAAATGTCCACATTGATGAAGACTTGGACATCTACCAGACATGCAATTACACCTGTCTGCTACTTTACTCTCTCGCTGGGTATACAGTCCCCTCCAAAACTATTGGAACAGCGAGGCCAATTCCTTTATTTTTGCTGTACACTGAAAACAATTGTGTTTGACGTCAAAAGATGAATATGAAAAAAAAAAATCAGTCTTTCAGCTTGTATTTCCAGGTATTTCCATCTAGATATGATAAACAACTTAGAAGATGGCACCTTTTATTGGAACCCACCCATTTTTCAAGTGAGCAAAAGTATAGGAACATGTGACTGACATGTTTTTTGTTGCCCAGGTATGTCCTGTGCATTGATAATTCAAACAATAAATAGCACTGAATGTCTACTCTCAGTTTCAGCTTTGGGTTTTGCCTGTACATACTGTATTTATAGCTTTAAAAGTGTAACCAACATGAAGACCAGAGAGCTGTCTATGGGAGCAAAGCAAGCAATTTTGAAACTGAGAGAAGATGGAAAATCAATCAGAGCCATTGGCCATAGCCAGTACAACCATTTGGAATGTCTTCAAGAAGAAAGAAACCACTGGTGTACTGAGCAACAGATGTCGAACTGGTAGACCAAGGAAAATATCAGCAGTTGATGACAGAAACATTGTGAGAACTGTAAAACAACTGTCAGTGACATCACAAACAACCGCCAGAGGGAAGGAGTGAAGGTTTTACAATCCACTATTCGCAAACCAAGATGCAAACCATTCATTAGCAATAAGAACAGGATGGCCAGATTAGAATGTGCCAACAAGTACAGAGACAAGGCTCAAAAGTTCTAGGACAACGTTTTATGGACTGATGAGACAAAGATGAACCTTTGCCAAAGTGATGGAAAGGCTAACGTGTGGAGAAAGAAGGGATCTGCTCATGATCCCAAACTCAAGCTCATCTGTGAAACACGATGGAGGTAATGTCATGGCTGGGGCTAGCATGGCTTCTTCTGGGATGGGCTCATTGATCTTCTTTGATGATGTAACACATGGTGGCAGCAGCAAAATGAACTCAGAAGTCTACAGATACATTTTGTCTGCCAATTTAAAGAGAGATGCAACCAAATTGATCGGGAGATCCTTCATCATCCAGCAAGACAACTACCCAAAGCACACTGCCAAAACAACCAAGGAGTTCACCAGGGGAAAGAAGTGGAAGGTTTAAGTCAATCTCCAGACTTATACCCTATTGAGCATGTATTTTACCTGCTAAAGAGGAGACTGAAGGGAGAAACCCCCCGAAACAAACAACAACTGAAAGAGGCTGCGGTGAAAGCCTGGAAAGGCATCACAAAAGAAGAATGCAAAGGTTTGGTGACGTCAATGGGATGCAGGCTTGAGGTAGTTATTGCAAGCAAAGGATTTGCAACTACATATTAAGTATTATTTACTTTTCACACTATTTTAAGTCGCTGTTCCAATAGTTTTGGAGGGCACTGTATATGATTCTGAAGTAGACACAGAAGAATCTTATTTTCAAATTGTGCACATTAATATGTAGGAAAATGTTACTGCAAATAACTTGAACAATTTCCAAGTTGTAGGAGGTTTCATTTTTCTATACCTTATATGAAGGATTAGGATAGGATGTGAAGTCCTTATCAAGCACAGACATCTGGTACTAAGGATGTCACGAGAACCGATACTTTAGTACCAAGTCGATGCCAAAATTATGAAAACATGACCAGGGTATATCTGGTTTCTCTCTCTGGTTTTAGAGAGGGAATTATGACCTGTTTAACCTCTTAAGGGGTGGGGGACTTTACCCGAGTAAATTGAAAGCTGCTCTTCAACCAGTTGCACCAGCTGCATGATTTTGGTCTCATTCAAAAGATAACTCTCTTTTTGTTCTTGCAAAACATTGAATAATCACTGTAAGTGCTTCTGGCACTGAGTATTAGTGGCTTGAATATACTGAATTTAAAGAAAATACACTCTGCCTGAAGTTTGTTGTTGAAAAAGAATCAAGTGTTATGAAGTAAAACTTCCAATTTCAGATAAAAAGGGATAAAAACTTCATTTATTAGACACGTTTTTCTAAGAGTAACACCAGGCATACTCTAACTGTACAATATGTACATGTACTGTACATATTATAATATTTATTAATAAATATTATAATATGTACATGTACTGTACATATAATATTTATTAATAAATATTATTTTTATTTATTTATAAATAATTATATACCCATTTTCCCCATTAGTAGTAATCACAGAGTAAGTGAAGTATAAACACATTTATTTCTAATTTTTTCTAAAAAAAATTGTATTTTCTTCTGAACAATAAATAATAAATCTAATTCTGAAAATAAATGTTATTTTGAAAAAAAAAACCATGGAAAGAACGAGGCGTTCATTGTCTATACGATGGGCGTGCCACCAGGACGCTGAGCTGATCCAGGGTCGAAAGATACCTTTTCTAAATACTGAGCTGTAATTAACAGTCAAATGGCGTAATATAATAAAGACTAGCTCTTCCTCTCTAGAAGCCTCTTAACTTCACCTCTTTCTGTTATCTCAAGCTGCCTGTTAACAAGACTGTTCATTGTTTTGTAATATTTAATAATAATTTATTTTATTGCTACTTAATATATAATAATAACACTAATTTGAATATTTAGTATCACTATTTTAGTTCATTTGAGTAGTTGTTTATGCTTTTGTTTTGAAGGCAGCTTCAGCCACCGGTGTACTTGTATATATTGGTAGACAGGTGGAGGAGAGAATGGCACGAGGACAGGTGTTTTAACTTAGGCTGCAGAGACCATTGTTCTTTGTTTTGTTTGCTTACTGAAAATGAAAATAAACCGCACAAACGTAATTCTTGTTTGGACAATGGACTTCTTACCTGCGTGAGATTCACTCCCTGGTGCTTAGGTGGCCATTTTGATTTTGAGTTAGTTTTGTTCGTTTGTTGTTTTTGTTTAAGTCAAATCGTCGCAACGCTGCTGACATAGGTTAACACCGTTGGCTGAGTGGGAACCAGAGGGTAGATGTTAAGCTTCCACAACACAGAAGCAGTGCAGAACGATTAGCTAGTCAGCGGAGCACAAACAGGGACTCACATGTTTAGCTAAATAAAACAAGGCACAGAGAAGCTTTGATTACTCCACTAAAGGCACATCTTTTCTAAACAAATAGTTGCTTACTGTTATATTTATGGTCTGAAGGTCGTTTATAGAACCTTTAAATGTTCATCAGCAGTTTTATGTAGTGGTTACAATAATATTTGTTCACTGTTAATTGAGGACTGTTTGCACATTGCTGTAAAAGTCTCATGAGGACGTGATTGAGGACTGTTGGAATGATTGGAACGTAAACAAACAAGTCAGTAAGTAAGGGACACACTTTCCCGTAGATAGGGCTGCCCTCGCTGTGCTGCAGCCAAAAAGCTACAGACGACCCCTTTGTAAGTAAAGGAAAAATAAGTAGATTGCACACAACAGCATCGCTTCCTTAGTTACTCAGAGAGTAGTGTCAATGGCAGGTGCAAAGAAGACGCTCCCGCCTTTATAATCAAGTTGGTTGCCCTTTAAAAAGTATAACATAACTAGATCAAGTCACAATGCAAGTCAAGACAACAAGTTTACTCAATAATACCATGTGTAACATTAAGGCCTGTCAACAGATGCCAGATGCAGATACAGATCACATTTGTAACCGGATGAATCAATTCATCTTTCTATCATTTAAAAATCCCTACGATGCTAAATATACTATTATTTGTTGTCGCTGCCACCGTATGTCTCATTGTAATCATGGTACCCGGCCTAATGTTATTACCCTCAATTCTAACTTTCAAAGTGAAAAAATGACAAACTAAAAATTGAGCAGATAACCCACAGGCACGAGGGCAAACAATGTTAACAGGGTGTCACGCTGTAATCATCAGCTTTAATTCCTTTGTGTAGCTGAGTACAGAATGATGTGGAACTGAAATATTGCAGAGCATGAGGACTGTGGAGCCTGAATTATAGCAGCCATGAATTATTTTTCGGGGAAACTGGGTCATTGAATGCATCTGTCCGTTAATTCACTGGCTACTGCAGTTGAAGAACATCAAATGAGAACAAACATTTCTCGATGAATCAGTAACCAAACTACAGTCAGATAGCACGAGTGAATACAAGTTGAATTTCAAATGATTTCCTTCCCTACAGGACGTTCCAGTGCAGCGAGGCCTTGCGAAAGAGCAACAAGCTCGCAGCTGAACAGTTGGCCCTCTGCGATGGTTAAGATGTGCACGTCTGTCATACTGTCATTACCCTGCAGTCAGTGCACAGAAACAGAGCTCCGCAGTCTCGCTCAAAGCTCACATCTCCATGAGGTGAATTGGAACAAGCTGCAATGCAAATATCTTTTTGTAATGAGTTTTAATAACAGGATCCCTCTGCTTTGTTACAGACGCACTGTGGGAGGAAATGGGAGGAGAGAGAGGATGAGAGATGCAGAAACGCAGCAGGTTAGAGAGAGACGTGCAGGGATGTTTTATCTTTTCTTTCCCTCTGATTGAATCTAATTTTCTTGTTTTCAATTAATTAAAACTCAAAGGATAAAACTCTGCGATGCATGCTGAATATGCAAGCACATCATGATTATGAGTTGTTCCCAATCTCTCTGCAAACTACAATCATACACACACTCCTTATTATCTTAGAGAGGTTTTTTAGCGTCCAATGTTGAGCATGTATTTCACTTTTGTTTTCCAAGCCTACGTGTTATTTGACAATGCTGCAGTGCAATCCTTAGATCAAAAGCCGACATTCAGTGCCAGCACAGAAAGTAGTGTGTAGAGAAAGCAGCAGGTCAGCAGCACAGGTTTCAGTGTCTTCCAGCCCAACGTCAGATCACTGAAGCGCACGTATGCTGAAAGAACATAAACTTGAGGCGTAACAATATGCTTAAGGTTGTTGTTATCCGTGTAAATCGTTAGTGAAAGCCGATAGAAAGCTTTATCAAAACACTCTTCAAGGCTGCTGTGTTTTAAATGCAGCCAGTATACTGACTGTACAGACCTTAGCTGAAGCGTGTCAACCCCTAATACCACCTTTTAAAGACACCGTCATGGTGCTTTCACAGCTGTAGGTTGGTCCATTTGGACCAAGGGAAAAAAATGTATCATTGAATTTTAGTTCTGGTCCAGTTCATGTTCACACTGACCTTTTTTTTACAAACAAACTAAGATTGGTAAACATAAGGTTATGTAGACTGACAGATAACCTGTTGTCATAAAGAGCTCAGGGAGAAATAACTGATTATGAGAAGTGTGATTAGACTGCAAACTAACCACATGTTATCAATAATTAGTGTGTGCGTGTGTGTGTGTGTGACTTGTTAATGTACTTAATGAACTGACGGAGTCGGATACAACCATAGCTGACCAACCTCTGCTGGGAACATTTCCTCCGTACTGGTGCGCCCTCTCTCCCTGCTGTGAAGGATGATGAATATGATACATGCATGGCCTTATACAGAGAGTAGTTAAGCTTTTAATCATGCTAAAATGTTATATCTGCTGTCATAAAATTGTGTGCTTGGTTTGTTTGCTTTCACACCACAAACAAATCCCACTAGAGTCCGCTTTGAAGCGGTACGAGGCCGCCTGATTCGGTTGTTTGGTCCGCACTAGGGTACGATTGATAGCTTTCATACGAGCCCAAACAAACTGTACTAATGGAATAAAACAGGTTAGATGTGAAAAAACCAATGGGTTTCAGATCTCTCTAGATCTTTCTTACTTTCCTCCACTTCATCTCTCGTCTTTGTGTGTTAATGTAATGGAAGTATAAAGCCTCGTATACCGTGTGAATATTTTGCCCAAGTAGAAATGATTTCAATAAGTATCTTCTCTTGTTTCAATTTTTTGAAACGAACTTACTGTATATGTTCTTGCTCAAGTCCATTTTGGAACATATCCACAGTCAGACACACACGTAACTATAGATACATGTGGGCACTGGGACACCGCAGTACAACCTAAATGCCCTTTCCCGGACATTAGCCTTCCTCAGCAGATCTGTAGACAGTAGATGGTCTAGATCATTTTCATACTCCTACAATTATTCAGCGAGCATTCAGTGGATGGAGGCGTTTTCATCTTCTAAGATTCTACTCGCATCAGTGTAAAAACGCTACACCACAGGGAAGAACACGATCACTCACTGTGGTTTTGTGTGATTTTTTTGTGTTCATTTGTGTTGCCTTCCAGGGAGGTTCAGAGCATCTAAATCACATCACGCACACTCAACAGAGCTGCCAGAAAACATTTAGCAAACAACTCCGTGGACATCTGCAGACACTTAAATACTCATCATATTTTAACAGTAGCCTCAACATGACCTCAAACTTTTATTATTGCGTGTATTCACATACTGACAGACAAGAGCGCATTGCGTGGGGAGATGTTGACATGACAAGCTACTGTAAGGTTTATTATTCATTGTAAAATAACAAAAAGTATTTTACTTTTACATGTATTTGACCTGTTGAACATGTTTGTGTATGCCGCAACTAGAACATATTGTTTAAACTCCTTTAAGCTAAACACATGTTCGTGTTCAGAGACAGAACCCCGTATTTGATGGTTTCACTCAACCAAACTGGCCTTGTACTTACATGACGTTTTATTCCAAACCTTGAAAAAATATTGTCTTTAGGGGCCTAAGACATGCACCATTTACTTGATTGTACTAAACTCAATTTGACCACGATGTGAGGATTTGACCCTGTTGGTCACAATCTGTGGCGCCACACACACACACACACACACACACTCACACACTGTCAACACAAACACACCTTGTCAGAATACATTTGTGGATCTGGCAAATTTTGACATGATTCAGTTGTCATAGCCGGCGGTATATTTGGCTTACTCTAAACTGAAAAATTTGATTTCTGCCTGCTCAACCATGAAGTGTTACATTCACCTCATTGTGAACAACATGGAGGAAGAGGAAGCAAATGTTTGTGAGGTCATGTTTATGGGCGGCCACACAAGGGAGTGTGTGTGCATATATGTACTGTATGTGTGTGTGAGATGTGGGTAGTGTATGGGCTTTAATTTTTAGGTCTGATGAATACTTAATACAGTTGAATATGTTTCATGTCAATAAAAATCCCAGAGATGCCACTTCCAGTACAACTGATTTATACTAGAACTTTTATTTGGAATACTTGTACATTTAAGACATTCATTCGAAACTCAGATTGTCAGCTGTTTTTTTTTTGTGATCAAATTTGTATTGATTAATAAAATTAATAAAACACGTATACAGAAAGGATCAAACTTCACAAGACCCTCCAACAGGACTACCAAAACAATGTTATACAAAGAGGCATCATGGTACATACATTAGTAGTAGTGACCTAAAGAATAACAACAAAACCATAAAATGTGGTACTGTTCCAAATTGGACCACATCATGAAAGCAAATCAGATGCAAAAGTGATACTATGACCAAATGCTACTTGCACAAAGGCAGCACCTAAAAACATTGACAAAAAATCAAGAACACAATCAACCTCTTATATACTCACAGTAGCGCCTTTATGATTTCAAAAGCATTAACTAAAAGATTTACATTATTTTGCTTTCACCATGTGCCAGCTGATTTATGTACGTGTTCAAAGCACGGATGATTGCGTTGATCAGAGTTGGCAGGCTCGTCCTCCGTCAGATGAAGGGTACTCTGTGTGAATGTGGAAGTTATTTCCATTTCTTTTTTAATTAGCGTGAAATTGGTAAAGACAAAAATAATAATAGTACCATATTTGTACGATCTCACAATCTAGATGTGAATGTGCATAAACTAGAAATTATTCTTACTGCCTATAACAGTGAAAGGCCACAACTGATTAGTAATGCTACATCCCTGTAAAAAAGAATGGCAGCAGCTTTGGTTCTCCTGGCACAAGGAGTGTTTAGTAATTAGGTTTATTTCAATAGTAGCTGCTAATTAAAGGCAGTAACTGAGCCAAAGTGCTCTCAGTTTGAGGGCTTTGTTGGTTGCCTTCATTCATACATGAGAGATCATGTGAAAAGTTGCTTAATGCTGCTACATTTATTTATGACATTTCAATCTACCTGGACATTGTGCTTTCTCAAGGTGTTTCATTCGCCAATGACCACATTTTTGTAGCTCTCTGATTGGATAACTTACCAAGTATTCATCGGTATGTAAGGAACTGTCATAACAAATGTTCAGATATTTGATGATGTCGCTGTAGATTTAAATGTTGAAAACAAATGTACCAGCATTAAGCTAGTAAAAAATATGCAGTGCACAACGTTTATTTTTTTTATTTCAGATAATTTTTTTGTAAGCAGAATAAATAATGAGTAATAAAACTACAGCGCTACAAGTACAATCTGATCCATCCCCGATCCTGCGTCTGTTGACGATGCTCTCACTGTGCCAGCTATAAAAAACAAGCCACCGTGCTCAGTTAAAACAGTGAAATTGTTTCCTAACATAGTGTTACGAGCAAGTGAACCGCAGAGCGGCACAAATAAATGAACAGCAGCCAAAAGTTTCAATTAATGATATCTACACTGACAGTGTGCATCAGTGAGCAGAGCAGAGACACACACATCCACACTATGTTTACTCTCCTCACATTAATAAATGCTATAGATCATATTTAGGAAGCCAATGGCGAAAATTGTTAATGCTTATCTAAAGGAGCCTCAGAAGCATCCAGCATCTGGAGGGACATCAGATGTAGACCTTCCACCATCTTAAGAACATAAAAAGCCTCTTTTAGGTGAAGGTAATGAAGTGGGAGGAATTGCGAGCGGTAAAATGTCACATTTCTGAGTTAAATGTGTTTGTTATTAAAATCACAAAGAAAAGTGGGATTGCAAACCATCCAAGAAAAACTGCAACACAAAATTACTATCATTCCAAAATATGATAAACAGCTACAATGTCAAATGCAAACAAATGTGATTTGCGTCAAATCATATTTTTGGTTTGGGATTAATAGTTTTATATTTTTTATTGAATATTTTAAGTTTCAGACAACACTTAAGTCAGAGACATGATCAGGGTACCTCAGACTAGAAAACCCCTCCAGAGTAATTGTAATATAACATTTTTAAATACTGATTTACTGTGTCTTATGTTTTAATGTAAACACAAACTTCAAAATTTTGAAAAGAATTACGTTCCTGAAGTTTTGTAGTTACATTTTGTGTCAAAGCAAAATGAACTCTGTAAAGACAAATAGGTGTAACCAATTCTAAAGAACCTGTGATACATGTGCACACACACGCACACACACACACACACACACACACACACACACACACACACACACACAATAGCAAACAGTCCGTTTGTAGTATATAGTGTATAGGTGTTGTGTGGTTTGATTATCATCCATCCCTCTAGCGTATGACTTAACAAAACCTTACTCTACTCATCCAGTTTTAGTCTGTGTGTGTGTGTGTAGTGTGTGTGGGGGTGTGTGTGTGTGAGTGTGTGTGTGTATGTGTGTGTGCGTATGTGTGTGTGTGTGTGTACTTATGGCTTGTACAGTATCCAACAAATAAGAAACTTAATGAGGGAGACAGCAGCAAGAAACAATGTGAGATGGAAACATGGAAATAGAAATATGAGTCCAGAAACAGTAGAATATACTGAACATACTGAAAAAGTGCAGACGACTTGATGTAATTGACTGTTTCCTGTCTCTGCTGCGTACTTTAGACTGCTAGAAACCTGGGTGGGACAATGGATGACCCCAGCCTGTCCACATGGCTGAATGCACTTATTGTAAGTCGCTTTGGATCAAAGCGTCAGATAAATTAATGTAATGTAATGAGACACTGTAAATGTTTTTTGCACATTCAGTATTGTAGTATTGTTGTCTTGCTTCGTTATGCACCATTCACATGCTGCTTTGGCAATACAAGCTGACAATTCCAGAGTCGAGAGCGGACAAAGAAAACCAATTCACATGCATTACTGCGAACTGCCTTGCAAAATGTGTACTTTGCAATCTGCTGTGTGTTTATGTGTCGTCAGCCATCACTTTTTATTTCTATCTGCATCACAAAGCCATTCATTTTTTAAAGGTTTACAGTCTGTTAGTCTCTGTAATCAACAGTTAGTGCACAACATAACTAAAACAACTAACAATAGCTGTCAGTGACTTTAATGAAAGGCTGCGGCACAGAGTGGGGCAGCAACAGAAAAAGGTGACCTCTCACCTCTCACCAGTAGCCTGTAAATTCAAGGCTGGTGCCCACTGGAGGTGACAAAATCTAAATGTGTTCACAAAATGCAAACTGTCCTTCCAGAAATGAATCTCCAAGCAGCAGCTGACCAGAGAAAGCCACTAAAAGTACAAAGTGCTACTCACCACCATCAGAAAGTCACCTGAAGAAGTCTTATCCTCTGATACAAAGCATCATCAATTATAAAGTACTGTGCAAACCTGGCATGAACATAGTGTGTTCTTGGTCATCACACGTCAGTTTATTGGTTTAGTGTATTTACTTTGGTTTATGTGTTTGAAGGAAGCTTCATCTCATAGTGACACCCTGCAATTGAATGAATGAACTCTAGAAACAGAAAACAGGAGGAAGGTGTTAGCGAAAAGGGTAAATGTGTTGGGGTCATGAAGAGTGTCTGACTTCATATGTACTATCAGAATATGGAGCATCAAGGTTCATATGGGGCTGTGAAATAGCCATGGGGGTAATTTTAACGGGATGGGGTGCATGTTTCACTCACTTAAAAAAAGTCCTAACCTTGTCCCATTCACTTCAAATGTTCCGTGTTGATTTTCTTACTAAAATCGTTGTTAACATTGTCCTGGAGAGAGGATCTGAGTTTTATATTCTTTAAAAGGATGCTCCCCTTGAAGTTGCTTTTAAATGCCTCTGATCTAAAAAGATGTAGTTAGGTTTGGATGCTCTCAATATTTGTTGTAGATTATTTCAAGTTCTATTTTTCTTTCTGTGTCTTTAACAGTGTGTTGAGGAAAAAGTTGAAGAAATCGGAGCTTGAATGTCGAATAAATACAGAAAACTTGTAGTTAAATCGATATATTTATTAATATGATAAGTCAAGCATGGAAAATATTCTCAGCTGAGGACACTAATTACCTCCCCGTTTCCACAGACTGAATTATTAAAACCCAGGTGACTGTCTGACGGATCAGCAAGAAGTGTTAACAAAGACTTGTAAACATGTGGCTAATACTACACAGAAGGATGTAACATTCTCCTTATTGGTCCACGTTGGCGCGGTCACGCCCCTTGGAGAGCAGCGTCAGGAAGAGATGGTTGTGGACCTGTTTACCTTGAAAGAGAAGTGTTCCTACTGTGTTTACATTCAATTGTGTGCTTGTTATACATTCAGTGCAGAAAATACATATTGTGCAGAAATACATATTGATTGAGGTAGACAAATACAGTGCCCTCCAGAATTATTAGCACCTCTTTAGTAAAAATTTGCAAAACAGGCTGTAAAATGTCTTTTATTGTTTATCGTCTTGGCCTTTCACTCAAAATATTCACACAAATCTGACCTTTTCACTGAAGTAAAATTAATGAAAGAAAAAAAAATGTTGACTTTAAATAAATATTTTTGTCCAAAACATCTGTGCCACAATTATTGACACCCCTTGAAAATCCTATGTTACAAATCATATCTTACATCTTTAGATTCACCTGTTTGATTAGGAACTAATTAAGTGGTCAACCATGACTTCCTGTTTCAATATTAATATGAGGCGATACAGGCAAAAATGATCTTTGTTATCCTTCACTATGGGAAAGACCCGAGAACAAAGTGATGATCTGCGACGAAAAGTTGTTGAGCTGCACAAATTAGGAAATGGATATAAGAAAATCTTGAAACAGTTGAAAATGCCCATTTCCACTACAGGGCAATAATTAAGAAGCTTAAAGCAACAGGAGATGTTAAGAATCAGCCTGGAAGAGGACGTATGTGTACATTGACGCCACACACCGTGAGGAGGATGGTTCCTCTGGCAAAAGAATCTCCAAGGACCACAGCTGGAGAATTGCAGAGGTTAATTGAGTCTTGGGGTCAGAAAGTCTCCAAAACGACCATCAGACGCCACCTACATCACCACAAGTTGTTTGGGAAGGTTGCCAGAAAAAAGCCATTGCTGTCAATTAACAATAAACTAAAGCAACTACAGTTTGCCAAACGTTACTGGGACTTTGATTGGGACAGGGTTATATGGTCAGATGAGACCAAAATAGAGCTTTTTGGCAACAAACGTCAAAGGTGGGTTTGGTGTAGACAGAAAGATAGCCATACAGAAAAGCACCTCATACCCAATGTAAAGTATGGTGGTGGATCTTTGATGTTGTGGGGCTGTTTTTCTTCCAAAGGCCCTGGACATCTTGTTAGGATACACGGTATCATGGATTCTATCAAATACCAGCAGATATTTATTTAAAACTTAACAGCCTCTGCCCTGAAGCTTATAATGGGCCGTGGTTGGACCTTCCAGCAGGACAATGATCCAAAGCACACCTCAAAATCTACACAACAATGGTTTACAGAATAAAGGTTTTGCCATGGCCATCACAGTCCCCGGACCTAAATCATATAGAACATTTGTGGGATGAGCTGAAGAGGAGAGTCCACAAACTGAATCTGAAGGATCTGGAGAGATTGTGTGTGTCAGATCCCGTGCCATGTGTTCACCAACCTCATCAGGCATTACAGGAGAAGACTCAGAGCTGTAATCCTGGCAAAAGGAGGCTGCACAAAATATTAAATGATGGGTTCCAATAATTGTGGCACACATGTTTTGGAGAAAAATATTTATTCAAAGTCAACATTTTTTTTTCTTTCAATAATTTTACTTCAGTGAAGAGGTCAGATTTGTGTGAATATTTTGAGTGAAAGGCCAAGATGATAAACAATAAAATATATTTTACAGCCTGCAAATATTTACTAAAGGGGTGCCAATAATTCTGGAGGGCACTGTACATATGATAGTCTTCAAGTGTGGATTAATACAATCAGGAGTTACTTACTTCACAAGTGTCACTTTATTATCTATTTTATTATCTTGTCAACCACTTAGCTGAGCTGCCAGTTAAAGTTACTACAAGGAACTTTCACTTCTGTGTTGATTTTGGCAGTCCTTGTGGACAAAAGTAGTATTTCCAAGCAACGTACGTGCCTTTAGAAAACCTAACTTTACTTCAGCAGGGTCTGACAGTCTGCCCTACTCAGTCCTAGTTCAGATTCTCCCATGGTGTTAGTGTTAAACTCCCAGTGGGGATTGGCGGAGCAGTGAGGCAAAGCACTGTTCCTGGCCGTAGGAGGAGTCGCTTTCACCGGAGCTCCTACTGCAGCAAAGCCAAATCTGGGTCTGCCCACTGCCACAAGCCCCACTGGAGTTTCTGGTAAACCTGGATAATTTTGTCTGGCTGCACCAATCACAAGCATTAAGAAAACTGTAGAAATAGCCAATCTTCTCTCTGATGGTCTCGTTTAGTTATGTAGGTCATATAGAGGTATCAGTATTACTTTGAGACTGTTCCATAACCAGTTAAAAGTTCCTCATTGTAACTTTAATGACCAATCTACTGGCCATCTTGAAAACACAGAGTGCTTAAAATATGACCATTAATAGGCAACCAGATACATACAATCACACACATGCACGCACAAACACACACAAACACACGCAGACACACACACACACACATATATATAACTCTGTCTGTCAGCCTGTCAGCATGTAATCAGTCTGACACTTCTGACAGGCTCACTGGAATACAAACTGGATAAATAATAATCTGCAGCATACTGGGTGTGTGTGTGTTTGTGTGACAGAGAAAAAGTGAATTTGAGTTCATGTGTGTATACTTTAATGTCTCCCTGTCATTTTTGTGTGTCCTTGCATCAGTGTGTATTAGACTATGTTTATGTCTCTCTGTATGTGTGTGTATGTTTGTGAGACCCTTCAATCAATGAAGCCTGAGGGATTCTGTATCATGGTGGGATGTATCTCTACATTTGTCACTCTACATTAGGGCCTCTTGTCATTTTCTCTCACATACCTGTTTTTATCACACTGTGAGGACCACTGACTGCCAGCACCTTGATGGGATCCAACCTTTGTGAAGGGTCTAGAGACATTATTTTAACTGCTGAATTCATTATAATTTGATATGAACACAAAAATAAGTGAATATGAAAAACCTGAATTCACAGTCCCCCCATACAATCAACATCAATGTTACACACTTCACAGTTCAAAAAAAGCATTTAATCTAACTAATGTTGGATTGAAACATTAATATGAGATAACATACACAACACAACACTGAAACTAATAATCCAGATTGACAGATGCCAGATCTTTCTAAAATATAATTATTGGGAGAAAATAAGATTAAACAGTTGATAAACATGATGGGTAATTTACCTAGCCTCTTTTATAAATCAGGCTTGCTGCTTCACCTTATTGGTTCAATGGTTCAACATTAAAGATGTTATCTCCACCACAGAACACTGCCCTTAACCCTTTAACACCTAAGCCTAAAAAGCCTCAACATTTCCGCCTGGACTTGCTTATTTTGACTATACAAAAGTCAGAAAATGTCCTGTGAGTAAGTGATTTTGCCCATTTTCCAACAATACCTGGAACTTTCCATATCTGGCAGTCATTTACAATTTAGTGCATGTTATGAGAGTGTTATAACAGTTTAAAATGAAGAGAAACACAAAAGCGGAATTTGAGTTTAGTGGTTTAGTGAACAAAAAAGACTGCAATTGTATATGAATAAGAGATTTAACATGTTACATTTGAAGTTTGAAATGTATACAACTATTTCCAGTAAAAGTTTTGAGTTTTTTACATCTGCAAAAACAGGCCATAAAATGGAAAATATGTTCAGGCGTTTTTCCCCACACAGGGTAATTCTCTCCTCTCTGAGTGTCCCTTCACATGCAGAGGTCTTGGTGGTACTGCCAGTGACTGTTCCTGTTGCTCCTGTTTTCTCTGGGTCACTCATATGAATATTAGATCAAATGGCAATGAACTGTCCTGTACAGTCTGGGGACATGACAGTGACAGGGAATGACATGGTGAAAATGGTTTGCTTACACCAAAAATTGCTCATCTTTCTGCAGGTCCAACACTGACATGTACAGCAACATGCCTGTGAACTTCTTAAATTCTTCTGGAGTTATTTCAGTCCAGATGAACTTTCTCCCTCTCTCCAGGCTTTTGGCTACATTCTTGTTTGTGTTTTCAAAGAGGAGTTTGAAAACTGCAGCATCAAAGTGGGAATAAATGTCACCTGGTGCTGGGTTTCCCATATCGAGAGGGGATTGGACACCTGGGGTGGTTGAGGGACTCCATCATTCGGCTCTGCCTCAGTCTGCCATCTTTGATGATGTGGTGAGGAGCTTCTGTGTCTGACAGCATCACCAGATCATCCAGCTTCCCTACAGCTCCCTCTACAGGCCTGAATGTGATCTCTGGTGACACCTCTTCATCTCCAGCTCCAGCCTGCCCACAGCCTCTGCTAGGACGCAGGCTACTTGAAGAAGACGCGCACATTTACACATATAAAATAGAATTATACACCTAGTACAACCTTACAGACTTGTTACACTGTTCTAAACAACTCACCACGCAATACAAGTGTTGATTTACATACCGTCTTGCTTCCATTTTAATTAAATCCGCTGTTTTCCGGCTCTATTTCTCCGCTGTGTTGTCTGTGTCTCTCCACCGCTGTGTGTGTATTCGCTCAGAACAAAGGCGCTGTTTCGCAGGCTTCCGGGAGGGCCGTAAGTGAAGTTACCGTAATGAATATGCTGTAAAGCACAGAGTCTCAGCTTGCAAAATGTGTCGTCGACGACACATTCGGTGTTAAACGGTTAACCCTTAGGAGTCGACCGTCACGCCGGCGTGATCAGATCACATGACCTGTTCAAACCGGCGCTGCATAAAATCAACAGTCCGGCCAACATTGCAGACTGCTTCCGTCAAAACTACAGGCTTGGAACTCTCTGCCAGTCTTTGTTTCATGTAAATCGACCCAGCAATAACAGCGATACGATGATATAAAGTTGATGCAAAAATCTTTTTTTCCCACGCTCAAAAGTATGAGAAATGCAATGTGGCGGCCGTTACGTATTTTAAATCTTCGCCGTATTTTGTCATTTTATGAAGCGTAAAATAACGCTGGAGACTGTAGATCCTGCTCAACAGGTAGCATTTACCAGGGAAGGGGTGGGGTAATCAAGTAACAGAGTAATGCGAAGCAAAACGAAGCGAAATGAGGCGATACGGAAATAGGCAGAAATAGACGGAAAGAGACGAAAAGAGATGAAGGGAGGCAGCGAATGAAGGAAAGTGACAGAAACAATTGAGAATTGAGAGATAGTTAGATAGATTTAGTATTGGTCCGAATACAAGATAAAACTGCACATGTTAGAGTGGCCTTTTATTGTGACCAGTCTAAGGATAAGGAGATATATGATGCAATAATCATGCTGTCTAATCAGCATCTTGATGTGCCACACCTGTGAGATGGATGGATTATCTCAGCAAAGGAGAAGTGCTCACTAACACACATTTAAACACATTTAAATCACACAGAAATAGGCCTTTTGTGTACATAGAAAAAGTGTTAGATCTTTGATTTCAGCTCATGAAAAATGGGAGCAAAAACAAAAGAACTTGAGGGAATGAGGGGAAACGCCTCTGGATACACTTTCTATTTGTTCATACAATGTGTAGTTAGGTTCATGCTACCTCAATGAAACTTTCACATTATCATAGTAACATCCCATGTATATATTTCCAGCTTTCAAAATGATTTGTTGTGCATGTTTGTGTCACCCACATTAAAAATGTTATCATTTTCAAAATCAGTTTTTACGTTTTGTGTGTGGTTTTGAGTCCAATATGTTTATATAGTATGTCAAAATGAAGAAATAACTATCAGGTTATATAAGTGAGGTTGTGCTGAAAAGAAAGATACCAAATATTGACATGCTAAACATTTCTTAATGGGGTTTATTAAGACAGAATCAATAGTATGCAAAAACGGCCAAATTAGCCCCGGATTCCAGAGGGTTAACACCATAAATTCCATTTACACAACACACTACCGTCCACTACCGCAAGATTCTTTCAAAAGCCAAAGGTTGTGGAGGATGATTTCAGTTTTATATTTTGTTACTGCTGTTCTTTTACTTTGTATGATGGAACACATGTTGCAAATCAAATAGTTTCAAGATTGAACACATGTTGCAAATAAAATCATTTTAAGATTAAACACATGTTGCAAATAAAATCATTTAAAATGTAATATTGTCACAGTCTGCTTATCTCCTCTCCTGCTTCATCTCAGAACTTTTCCACTCATCCCACCTCTATCTCTACCTCAACCCACCGGCCAGCCACTCCCACCTCATCAGCTCACCTGTGGCTCAGCTGCATCTGATCTCTATTTAAGCCTCCCCTGCTCACCCACTCAGTGCCAGATTGTTCTTTGACTCATGCAAGACTCTCCAGCACAATTTCCTGCTGCCAACCCTGCCTGCCTTGTCTGATTCCTGATCCTCTGCCAGGCTGCAACCTTCCTTCTGTCTGTACCCTACTGGTTTGTCTGAGGGCTGCAACCCATTTATCTAAGGTAGCGTTCTCCATAAATCACTTGACTGGTAGAGCCAGACTGTGGAAAACTGCTGAATGGGAACAACCTGCTTATCCTTCCTAGCATTTTTTGCGGTGCTAAGCAAGGTTTTTGTGGTGATTTCTATGGGCCCTGACGTCACTGGAGGCGTCTAATTCAGGGGAACCAGACTGTTGAGGACTAGGCCAGAGCCCGCCAAAGTGACTGGAACTATGCGGCTCTGTGCGACGCCTTCCTTCTGGGTTTAGCAGATTATGTAAAGGATGAACTGATTTCCGTTGATTTGACACTACCTCTGCCTTTACTGCTGTCAGGCTAGCCACTTAATTTCCCGGTGTCCAACATAAGGGCAGTACTCACCAGTAGTTGGGGATGTACTGGTGAGCTGAACCACAAGACTCTCCTCCAACCTAAGATCCCTGTGCCACGCTCGGCTTCTGTTGCCTGATGGGTCTTACATCCTCACCACATTCATTGACTCTGGTACTGACGTCAGCCTCATCAACAAGAACCTCGCCCTGCAGCTGGGTATCAACCAGGTTCCTCTGCCTTGTCCCATTCCTGCCAGCACCCTGGATGGTCATCTTATGGGGACAGTAACCCATTAGAAAAAACCTATCCGTATGCTCCTGTCCCGCTACCACCATGAGACCATTCAATTCCACATCCTGAGGTCTCCCCAACTTCCCCTGACACCTTGCTCTGCCGCCACAACTCTAACATCAGCTGGGCGACGGGAGCCATTCTGGGGTGGAGGCCATCCTTTCACCAGGTCTGCCGAAAGCAAGCCGACGCACTCCAGCAGGAGTTTGGTTTCAGTCCTGCTCTGGAGTGGTGCCAGCTGAATACCACAACTTTCAGGAGCTGTTGGGCAAGGCCAAGGCGACATCCCTGCCTCCACACCGTCCATATGACTCCAGAACTCTTTGTTTCTCAAAACAGAAAAATTAAAAGAAAGTGTGAGTTCCACACCTCTTCTGTTTCCTTTCTGGGGTACATTGTGGGAAAGGGGAGCATGCAACTTGTCAGCTGTTATGTCCTGGCCTGTCCCTGACTCGTGTAATCTGCTGCAACAGTTCCTAGGATTTGCAAACTTCTACCCTCACCTACTGCCCCTGTTCCCGCAGTGTCAAGGCTGAAGCCCTGTCCTACCAGTTTGTGGAGAGTGAGGACTTTGCCCCTGGTCCTGACACCATCCTCCTGCTCCTTATGTGGTTACCTCACTCATCTGGGAGGTGAGTGAGTCCAGGCCGCCTTGGAGGACCAGCCTGGTCTTAACTCCTGATCGCCTGTTCGTCCCTTAGACCCTAAGGTCTGACTTCTGGTGAACATGCATGATTTTGTGAGGAAACTGACCCGGTGGCGCCAATGACGAGCAATAAGAATAGCTATATAGAATGAGCCAATCTTTGATGGTCTGATAGTTTTGTTTACTTATGTAGGTCATATGGCAGCATCAGTATTGTGAGATTGTGTTTCATAACCATATCATATAAGTTATACCATTTCATAACCAGTTGAAAGTTCCTCATAGTAACTTTGAAAATACATATATTTTGATGTTTAAATTTCCATCGCTGTAATCTAAATCAATTAAATACTGATGATTGATTGATTTGTTTCAATACTTTTTTGACACTTATTAAACTCTTGGAAGCTGCAGGTAGCTTACATGAAAGTTCTGATCGGGATATCTCCCCCTCTTGGTTTGGACTTCCTGAGGGCTAAAGACCACAGGCAGACCCATTTATTACCTATTCTTCAGAACATGAGGTTCACAAAAAGCTAAAGAGCATGAGCTCCCTACACAAATATTCTTTATTGAAAACTAAAACTAAATCATAAATATTGTAGCACATTTGAAAATCAGAAGCCCATCATCATTACCTGTGTTTGGAGTAATATGTATTCCATGTGCCTGGATAAGCATGTGTCATGATGCTTCCTTAGGGTGTTTAAGCGTGGCTTTCTGCCTGGTGGATTGTGCACTCTGTATACCTAGAAATGCATAATTATTTCAAACTTCAAATGAAAATATCTGTAGTTTGAGGGATGACCAGCTGCTCTACAGTTAAACTTTTAACGGGTGGACGGCCCGCCATCATGTGATAGTTTTGCATTTTCAGAGAGGTTGTATCTTGCCCTGTGTTGTTTACAGTCTGCTATGATAGAGTTGTTACACAATACCACATATCGTTTGAAAGCTTAAAATCTCGTCTATTTAGTGAGCACAACAGTTTTGAGATCAAAATCACAACAGCAAGTACATTAGCCATCTCACACAAGCAAGCAAACTCACAATCAGACCCATAACTTTGAGCCAACTCACCCATGAAGTCTCATCATAATCCTGTAATCAGTAATAATCGAAAAATAATACTTCTTGTGTCATTGCAGAGATAGATCGCTTGAAAATCGTCACATTGATAAAAGCCCATGAACAGCTGTTTAAATCTTTGAAATCAGCTGATCAATGTGTTTATTTTTCCGATGATAATCAGTAAAAAACGGCATGTATCAAGCTATTAGCGCTATTTTGATATTTGCTAACTGGATGCCAAATTCTGACCTTTCGATTGACACTTAATTTGAGCCAATCGGAGCTTCCATGCCTTATCGATAACCTTCAATAGCCAATGAGTGTCAACTTGATAAGGAAGGGCCAGCCCTATTCTTTTGTTTACAGACGGAGCCAGCAGCAGCCCAGTCTTCCTTTGACTCGCGCATCATGTAGCCAATGTGACAACCATGGTTTTATTTTTACAAATGTTATTATTTCTTCTAATTAATTAATATATTAATTACAAAATACAAAATATTTTAAAAAATGTGTTTATACTTCACTTACTTTCTGTCATTACTACTAGCAGGGAATATTGGGTATATAATAGTTATTTATAGTAAAGCCTTTTTATCAATAAATATTATATCTCCAAATGCACAGCTTGTGAACGCCTGGTGTTACTCTTAGAAAAACCTTTCTAATAAATTAAGTTTTTGTTTGTTTTTATCTGAAATATGTTTTCCAACTACCAACTGTACACATCTTCAGGCATCTTTTTCAACAACAAACGTCAGACGGAGTTTATTTTCTTCAAATTTAGTATATTCAGACCACTATTAATCAGTGCCAGGAGCACTTGGAGTGATTTGTCCAATGTTTTGCAAGAACAATAAGAGTTATCTTTTGAATGAGACCAAAATCATGCAGCTGGTGCAAATGATTGAAGAGCAGCTTTAAATGTACTTTGAGTATGTCATTTGTAGGTGTTTTCGGGTAAATTCCCCCACCCCTTAAGAGATTAACCTGGTTATATGTTATCTTCTCTTTCTTTTTCATAGTGTTTAAGACCCGGCTCGGCAAGGGAAAAGGAGTAACATAAAACCAGATGTTGATGGTAAATAAAGTATATTTATTAATATAATATGGCTAATTGGCAATCAATTGCTTTTCAAGAGACAAATAGAACAAAAGGAGACAGAAATGCATGTGCGTAGCAGATAACACCAGCCCCCGACTGTAGAGCTTGAAGATTGTATAGTAGAACTTAATTTGGAGAGAGGGGGGGGTAAAGAAGTTTGAGTTAGCGGAAGTGATGTGGATGGTGAACGGTCGATGTCACTTAATAAGTTGGATAATGAAAAGCATATGTCATTTTTTTTTTTTAACAAAGTAGTTGACAAAGTGGCATGATGGAAGGGAATAAGGAGGTGGGGGACTAAAAGGATCAAGGAGGGAGGAAAACACAGAGAGATGGGATGATTGAATTTTAATTGGAAGAAACCGCTTTTTGCTTCAAATATAGAGGAAGAGAAAAAGGAGAGAAGAGTTTGAAAGGCAAGGAGATCGTCAGGGTGTTTTGATTTCAACCATTTTCTTTGAGCTGCCTGTAGGATGGTTCTGTCATCCAACCAGGGAGCTGGAGGTGACTGGCGAACCTGCTGCAAAGTGAGAAGACAGAGTCCAGAGAGGAGGACAAAGTATTCTCACAGTCTAGCAGAAGTTTCCTCTAGATTCAAATGCACTGAATCTGGTTGTTCTACAGAGTGTATGTATCTAACTTCCATTGTGTTAGCCACACACACTGCATTAACCCACATCTGTGATTCAGGGGCCTCTCTTGAAGGTTTGTGGTAGGCTACATCATGTACTCTGTAACAGTAATCATTGTTCCTTAATATCTGATCATTGCATTTGAAATTTAAAAAATAGTCAAATAAGTAATGTGGAGCTTGTGTGTCTCTCTTGGGGTTCTTTGTATTACATTGTATTACATTACAGGTCATTTAGCAGACTTTCTTATCCAGAACGACTTACAGTAAACTAACTACTGGGACAGCCTCCCTGGAGCAATTGAGGATTAGGTACCTTGCTCAGGAGTACATGGAGGGGTGGTTTGGGATGCATACCACCTGACCACTAGGCTATAACCACACATTATAGTTTTTCTATTACATAAATAATCGTTTTATTTATCTACAAATTATTTTTTTACTCATAATTATTCATTTATATTTTGTCTACTGAACAATAGAATTGTTATAGTCAGTTTCTTCCAAAGAATACAATATTTTGAAAGTAAGTTTAATGACTAAATGGGTTACCTCATGGATTTTAGAAAAACTATTTTGATAAAATAAAAGTCTGAAAACATCAAAGTACAGAGACTATAAAAAATATTCATAAAATATGAAGCTTTTATGATTACACACAGTTACACACTTTGTAAGGAAAATGACAGTGCAAAGTCACACCGCAACACCATTTATTACAATGGAGCAATGAAAATCAAGTAACTTTTTTTTTTCAAGAAAACTGCACCAGGCATATCGGCAGATTGCAAGGCTCGTGCTCATCGAGAACAGGACTTGATCCCCACAGAAAGAAATGGTACCCACGTCATGGACCCCACCAGGATGGAAAAACAAACTGCACACACACGTACCCAAACATTCCCACAGAGCTACATACTTAATGTATTTTCCTATCTACAGACATACAAAACATGCCTACATGGTCCTGCAGTGGCGTTGCCATGTAATGCTATGTGTAATTGTAGCCATAAGATTATTTTCTATAATTATAATTTGTTACCTTTTCCAAGACTAACATCATGATTTAGAATGTTTTTAAGTTCTCTTGTTTGGTTGCTCTAGCATGAATAAGACTCACAACACCTGCAACCAAACGGTAAGCACGGACAATTACGAGCTCTGGATGAAAAGATTATGCCAGTCAAAAGACTTCAGTGCAGTCCTAAGTAAACCACAAGACTTCCCTCATGTTGTAGCATGCAGCCAACAAAGTATTGTTGTTTTGTATGGTTTTGTTATTTACGTTGGTTTTCACAGTGGATATGGAGGAGAGAAAGCTTCCAATAAACCCATAAAAAAATGTGCTTCAATGGAGTTACACTATGCACCCTTTTGAAGTGCAGAAGAAATGCAGTGCTTCCAAAAATAAAATCCTCGGATAGTTTTTTGTTTTTGTGTGAATCAGTAACCAAACAGTTTATTACGAAAACAAATATATCCCTATGAAACCTTTGCTAAACATTGGCAACATCTGGATCATGTGAACTGATAACAATCCCCCCTACAGTACACTGCCATGGTAATACAAAACAAAGGTGAATACAGTGACAGTGGTCATAAGGTTATACCTCTCATCCATAAGTTTTGAGTTTATCCCACATTGTATTTTGAGTTTATCCCACATTGTATAAAAGTCAGTGTTAAAAGCCTGTAACTTTTAATTCAGTTAAAAATGATTTATAAAGTTACTGTTTTCCTACCCTGGTTCCAGACCTCTTAATTACCACCACATCTCTGACTAATTCAGCTATTTAGCATTATACAACAGCTTTGGTTATGTCACATAAGAACTTGCCGTAGCTGTGTTTTATCTGTGCTGTTCTTACTCATCTGAAATATCGGAATTACAGCAGTTTCCTAGTACGTGTGGAAATTCGACTTGGGAACTTAATAATAAACAAACATGCATGCCTCACATCAGTTAATCAATGTAACTGGATCCAAATTGAATGGAAATAGTGTTATATTGTTAATACGCAGTATCTTATTCTTCACATGACTAACTGTACTCATGTGACTGTCTTGCTGATGTAATGCTCACAATTTGTCAACATGGGAATCTTTCCCATCTCTACCTTCCATCCCATATGACAAGAATGTACCATTACCTGGAAAAGGTGATGCCATGTATTTCTCGGCACCGATCACAGTTTAGCAACATTTAAATCAAATGGGTGCAGTTGGTGGTTTGTTTCTTTAGTTTTTAGTATGCCAGATATATTTCTCTTGTAAAAACTCTGTTTTGTCACTCCTTCCTCTGTTTTTTCACTCCTTCCTCCTGGCCTTTGTAGTCACCTATACTGTGTTTTAGTGCAGCCTCCATGAAGTGTCTTTCTGCTCTCTGTCATGATACTGTGTTTTAATGCAGCTGAACTCACAATATCTTTATTCCCATTTCAGACAACAGAGCAAGTAAGAAAATTAAAGTAGATTTGATCATGGCTCATAATCTTATAATCTATAATCTATCTATAATCTATATTTTATGACTGTGATATGGTCTGATAAAGTCAACATATATACAGCAGCTGTGTGATATATCTGCATTAAAATGAGTGTTTAATATTTCAGAGAGTTGTGGCCAGTGTTGCCAACTTGGCGGCTTTCTCGCTAAATCTAGTGACTTTCCAAATCCTCTTGGTTACTTTTTTTGTCAAAAGCTACTAGCTACAAATCTAGCGACTTTTTATTTTGAGATGTGATGGCCTATTTCAATGGCAAAATAAAAAACAAGAAACAACAGAAGAAAGTTAATTTGTAATTCTAAACATATTTAGGGTGTTTAGTCACTTTTTGTCTCTCCCACGACGTTATTCCTCTCTCCTACGACATCCATTACAATTACATGCAAATCACTGATTATGCAAATTAGGACTTCTACCGACTTATGGGACAGCCAATAGTTATTATCTTTACTGAGGAGTTGGCAACACTGGTTGTGGCATTGAGTTCTGATAGTGATATCTGTAACATATTTTATTTATTTATTCAGTGCAGCCCTTAGTATTGACTGTCCTTTGGGACTCCTCACTGCACACAGATAGAGTAGTATGAGGGTACCACTTTGCAACTCCTGGTGGCAGAAAAGAGAACAGCATGCTGGATTTTATAAGATTGGAGGATAATGCGTGTGTGCCACGGTAACGCCACACAGGAATGGGGATGGCCCAAAGGCTGATTATTCTGAAACCCCTAAAGACCAAAAACTTGTTATTCAATAAACAATAAAACAATAAAAGTTGGTTGGGTTGGTTGGTTAAGTTTAAAAATGAAGAGTGGGATTGGTAAGGGTGAGGGTAAAAATATAAGGGAGAGCCAATCAGAGGCAGAGTAAGGTGGGACAATTTACTGTCATTCTGCATTATAATTAGCTGTTGCAGGAATAGAGTGTATTGTGGAAACAATGGTCTTCCTTGCAATGGGCATTTGTTTTCAGGATAACGGGGCTTTCGTACAAATGGGCTTTCGGTTCAACAGGATATTCTTTGGACTGTTGAGGTTGTGGAATAATGGAACTGTTGGAACAATGTCATGGCACCACAGAAGTTGCAACCAGTCATGGTGGGAAAAGGACTGTATATCGCAGGACAGAGATCAGTGTATTTTCTTTCTACAATTATGGTGGCTGTTAGTGGCTGGGGCATCAACTACAGGAAGTCAATACACTACAGATGGCATGCTGAAATAGACTGCATTCCTACTGCATTATAATCAGGTATCAGAAAAAAGACCATCAAAGACTCTTGATCAATGGAACTGAATGAAAGCACATTACTATGTGTGTTGGGGAATTTAAATTTGTGTGTGTGTTTTGTAAAATGTAAAACTAGAAATTACTATGAAAGGCATTTTTCTAAATGACAGCACTGAAATCTCCATAATTCTATGTTAGCTTAAAAAAACTGTTAGTCACACAACCACACATAACTGCTAACAAATACCTAAATCAAGAAAAGAATGTGCTTGAAACTAGATGTTTCGATCCATGTCATGATGTCTGTGATGCCAATGCAGTGCAGCTTTGAATAGCAAAGACCAACCACTAAGAATGATTCAAGATCTAAATTCCACAGTTGCACATGGGTGATGGAGATGGGAGTGGCTCAGCTGGGGATCAGACAGCTGGGCAGAATCAGGTAATCAGCGACACTATATAACCATGCTGGTAACCTGGTTCTGTCTTTTACAGTAGGCTGAGTCCGGGTGACGTGGAGCAATGTTGTGCTGATCAAGAGCAGAGTCGAGCGACGGAGCGACAGAAGAAGCGTATCAAGTGTACTCTTTCTGTTTGCCTTAAGACTCCGATTGAAAAGGCGTTCCTGGCTCGAGCATTCTCTCTTCTGTCATTTTTACCTGGCTGTGGACAGGAAACTTCAACAAGTGGCACCTGAACAGGGACAATGACCATGCGCTTTTTCTGTTATTACACAAGAGTATCATCACAATTCCCATAACCCCTACTGTGTCCTGTTCCCCTACCCTTCCTAAAAGAAAAGAACATACAACATATTTAAGATGATCTTTTCTTCAGCCTTCAACTCTCTCCACCATCTGCTACAGCCGGAAACTCTGCAGCTCAGTTCACTGTGTGTATGCTTGAGTGTGTAATGTTACTTTGCTTTGTTTTTCTAGGCTAATTCTGTCTTGCAATTCTTAAGTATTTAGTGGTCCACATTGATAGTAAGTTTAGCTGGCACACCCATGTTGCAAGCGTGTGAGAATCCATCAGCACCTCCATTTCCCTCAGAGACTTATAGTTTTTAGCGTCTGCTGGGATATTGTGCAATCTTTTTTATAGAGCCACCACAGAGTCCATCTTACTTTACTGCATTACCAGCTGGGTCGGAGACCTACGTTCAAATTAATGGCAAAAACACCCAGTCCGGTTAAGAGAACAGGGAAGGTTATAGGTGCTCCCACCCCCCATTACCCCCCCAAGACCTTTTTGAGAAGTCTACTATGCGGCAAGCCAACAGGATTTTACGGATGAATGAATTCTAGAAGGAGGTACAGGGTACTCTTGCGTAAGCACAATCACTACAAACACTCATTGTTCCTCCATCAGTTATATTTATTAATGAAGAATAGACAGAAGGGCATCAAAGAAATCGGATAACTGTACGTTTTTTACCGATTGCATGCTTGCTTATAAGCATGTAAAGTGAGATGTGTTTGCTTGCTTGTAGTTTACATTAAGGCAGGGTTTTTTGTTTTGCTTTGCCATTCACATTCCCTCCTTCGTTGTACTTTGCGAAGGGCAGCGACACACACCTACAGTCAGAGACAGAGTGGAGGAAACAGACCTCGCACAGACCTCCTCAGCGTATTGTGTGCAATATATACAGTAGGGGGGTCCCTGCACCACGCTACAACCAGTTTGGGGGTCCTTGGCCCGAAAAACATTGAAGACCCCTGCACTAAGGTGTACATGTATGGCAGTATTAGTGAATGAATTAACTAAGTGGTGAAATAGCCAATACCTGCACTTTGTTTAAATGCTACATAAATAAATGTGTCCCAAGCTCTCACAATTAATTTATCAACCAAACATTCTATAATACAGGGACTGTCTCAAAAAATTAGAATATTGTGATAAAGTTCTTTATTTTCTGTAATGCAATTAAAAAAACAAAAATGTCATGCATTCTGGATTCATTACAAATCAACTGAAATATTGCAAGCCTTTTATTATTTTAATATTGCTGATTATGGCTTACAGCTAAGAAAACTCAAAAATCCTATCTCAAAAAATTAGAATAGTTCCTCAGACCAAGTAAAAAAAAAAGATTTATAACAGCAAAACAAAATCAAACATTTGAAAATGTCCATTAATGCACTCACTACTTGGTTGGGAATCCTTTTGCACGGATTACTGCATCAATGCGGCGTGGCATGGAGGCAATCAGCCTGTGGCATTGCTGAGGTGTTATGGATGCCCAGGATGCTTCAATAGCGGCCTTTAGCTCATTAGCATTGTTGGGTCTGGGTGTCTTTCAGCTTCTTCTTTCACAATACCCCACATATTCTCTATGGGGTTCAGGTCAGGGGAATTGGCAGGCCAATCGAGGACAGCAATGCCATGGTCAGTACACCAGTTACTGGTGGTTTTGGCACTGTGGGCAGGTGCCAGATCATGCTGGAAAATGAATTCCTCATCTCCATAGAGCTTTTCAGCAGACGGAAGCATGTAGTGCTCTAAAATCTCTTGGTACACAGCTGCATTTACTCTGGGCTTGATGAAACACAGTGGACCAACACCAGCAGCTTGACATGGCTCCCCAAACCATCGCTGACTGTGGGAACTTCACACTGGATTTCAAGCAACTTGGATTTTGCTCCTCTCCAGCCTTTCTCCAGACTCTGGCGCCTTGACTTCCAAATGAAATACAAAACTTGCTTTCGTCTGAAAAGAGGACTTTGGACCACTCTGCAACTGTCCAGTGCTTCTTTTCCATAGCCCAAGTCAGACGCTTCTTCCGTTGTCTTGAGTTCAGAAGTGGCTTGACCATGGGAATACGGCTATTGTAGCCCATTTCCCGGACACGTCTGTGAACAGTGGCTTTTGATACCCTGGACTCCAGCTTCAGTCCACTGTCTTTGAAGCTCCCCCAAATTCTGGAAGCGACTCTTCTTCACAATGCTGTTAAGGCTGCGGTCATCTCTCTTGGTTGTGCAGCGTTTCCTGCCACATTTTCCCCCTTCCAACAGACTTTTTGTGGATGTGCTTTGAAACTGCACTCTGTGAACAGCTTTGCTCTTTGAGACATTTATTTTTGTGTCATTACCCTCCTGATGGAGGGGTGTCAATGATGGTCCCTCTGGACAGCAGTCAGATCAGCAGTCTTCCCCATACTTGTGATTTAGTTTACTGAACCAAGCTGAGTGTTTTTTCAAGGCTCAGGAAACCTTGCCAGGTGTTTCGAGTTAATTAGACGATTCAAGTGATTCGTTGAACACCCTACTAGTATACTTTTTTCATGATATTCTAATATTTAGAGATAGGATATTTGAGTTTTCTTAAGGCTTGTATGCCATAATCAGCAATATTAAAATAATAAAAGGCTTGCAATATTTCAGTTGATTTGTAATGAATCCAGAATGTATGACATTTTTTGTTTTTTTTTAATTGCATTACAGAAAATAAAGAACTTTATCACAATATTCTAATTTTCTGAGACAGTCGTATAAGCACACATCAGTATGTTTCAAACTTGCATCTTTGTTCTTTTTATGGGCATTTAATGATAAACTTTTGCTAGCTGTTAACCAAACGATGCCTTGTGCGTTCTGGTATTAAGATGCAAGGCTGCCAAAACGTCACTTTGACGAAAATATTTTACCAAAACTACAGATGTTAATAAACTGCATACGTTAAATACAGTGGTGAGTCTGCGGTGGATAATTCAGGGTGCAGCGCGTATTTATTTGTATGAATTTGCCCACCTAATTTTTACTTTGACTTAACCCTAAAAAAGGCACAAAATCTTTAGTAAATAGTGGGGCCAATATAGAATAAAACACAAATATAAACCACGCTCAACCTATTTAGTTTCTATTTTTGATGCCCACACAGGAAGTGTTTTTCTGTGACCTCACATGCATTATTGTGACCCCCCAGTCTAGGGATAAGGAGATATATGATCAATAATCATGCTGTCTAATCAGCATCTTGATGTGCCACACCTGTGAGATGGATGGATTATCTCAGCAAAGGAGAAGTGCTCACTAACACACATTTAAACACATTAAACACACAGAAATAGGCCTTTTGTGTACATAGAAAAAGTGTTAGATCTTTGATTTCAGCTCATGAAAAATGGGAGCAAAAACAAAAGAACTTGAGGGAATGAGGGGAAACGCCTCTGGATACACTTTCTATTTGTTCATACAATGTGTAGTTAGGTTCATGCTACCATCAATGAAACTTTCACATTATCATAGTAACATCCCATGTATATATTTCCAGCTTTCAAAATGATTTGTTGTGCATGTTTGTGTCACCCACATTAAAAATGTTATCATTTTCAAAATCAGTTTTTACGTTTTGTGTGTGGTTTTGAGTCCAATATGTTTATATAGTAGTCAAAAGAGAAATAACTATCAGGTTATAAGTGAGGTTGTGCTGAAAAGAAAGATACCAAATATTGACATGCTAACATTTCTTATGGGGTTTATTAGACAGAATCAATAGTATCAAACCGGCCAAATTAGCCCCGGATTCCAGAGGGTTAACACCATAAATTCCATTTACACAACACACTATACCGTCCACTACCGCAAGATTCTTTCAAAAGCCAAAGGTTGTGGAGGATGATTTCAGTTTTATATTTGTTACTACTGCTGTCCTTTTACTTTGTATGATGGAACACATGTTGCAAATCAAAATAGTTTCAAGATTGAACACATGTTGCAAATAAAATCATTTTAAGATTAACACATGTTGCAAATAAAATCATTTAATGTAATATTGTCACACGTCTGCTTATCTCCTCTCCTGCTTCATCTCAGACCTTTTCCACTCACCCACCTCTATCTCTACCTCAACCCACCGGCCAGCCCTCCCACTCTCATCAGCTCACCTGTGGCTCAGCTGCATCTGATCTCTATTTAAGCCTCCCCTGCTCACCCACTCAGTGCCAGATTGTTCTTTGACTCATGCAAGACTCTCCAGCACAATTTCCTGCTGCCAACCCTGCCTGCCTTGTCTGATTCCTGATCCTCTGCCAGGCTGCAACCTTCCTTCTGTCTGTACCCTACTGGTTTGTCTGAGGGCTGCAACCCATTTATCTAAGGTAGCGTTCTCCATAAATCACTTGACTGGTAGAGCCAGACCTGTGGAAAACTGCTGAATGGGAACAACCTGCTTATCTTCCTAGCATTTTTTGCGGTGCTAAGCAGGTTTTTTTTTGTGTGATTTCTATGGGCCCTGACGTCACTGGAGGCGTCTAATTCAGGGGAACCAGACTGTTTGAGGACTAGGCCAGAGCCCGCCAAAGTGACTGGAACTATGCGGCTCTGTGCGACGCCTTCCTTCTGGGTTTAGCAGATTATTTAAAGGATGAACTGATTTCCGTTGATTTGACACTACCTCTGCCTTTACTGCTGTCAGGCTAGCCACTTAATTTCCCGGTGTCCAACATAAGGGGAGTTACTCACCAGTAGTTGGGGATGTACTGGTGAGCTGAACCACAAGACTCCTCCTCCAACCTAAGATCCCTGTGCCACGCTCGGCTTCTGTTGCCTGATGGGTCTCTACATCCTCACCACATTCATTGACTCTGGTACTTGACGTCACCTCATCAACAAGACACCGTCGCCTGCACTGGGTATCAACCAGGTTCCTCTGTCCTTGTCCCATTCCTGCCAGCACCCTGGATGGTCATCTTATGGGGACAGTAACCCATTAGAAAAACCTATCCGTATGCTCCTGTCCCGCTACCACCCATGAGACCATTCAATTCCACTCCTGAGGTCTCCCCAACTTCCCCTGACACCTTGCTCTGCCGCGCACAAACTCTAACATCAGCTGGGCGACGGGAGCCATTCTGGGGTGGAGGCCATCCTTTCACCAGGTCTGCCGAAAGCAGCCGACGCACTCCAGCAGGAGTTTGGTTTCGTCCTGCTCTGAGTGTGCCACTTATACCACAACTTTCAGGAGCTGTTGGGCAAGGCCAGGCTACATCCCTGCCTCCACCACCGTCCATATGACTCCAGAACTCTTTGTTTCTTCTCAAAACAGAAAAATTAAAAGAAAGTGTGAGTTCCACACTCTTCTGTTTCCTTTCTGGGGTACATTGTGGAAAGGGGAGCATGCAACTTGTCAGCTGTTATGTCCTGGCCTGTCCCCTGACTCGTGTATCTGCTGCAACAGTTCCTAGGATTTGCAAACTTCTACCCTCACCTACTGCCCCTGTTCCCGCAGTGTCAAGGCTGAACCCTGTCCTACCAGTTTGTGGAGAGTGAACTTTGCCCCGGTCCTGACACCCATCCCTCCTGCTCCTTATGTGGTTACCTCACTCATCTGGGAGGTGAGTAGTTCCAGGCCGCCTTGGAGGACCACCTGGTCTTAACTCCTGATCGCCTGTTCGTCCCTTAGACCCTAAGGTCTGACTTCTGGTGAACATGCATGATTTTGTGAGGAACTGACCCGGTGGCGCCAATGACGAGCAATAAGAATAGCTATATAAATGAGCCAATCTTTTGATGGTCTGATAGTTTTGTTTACTTATGTAGGTCATATGGCAGCATCAGTATTGTTAGATTGTGTTTCATAACCATAATCATATAAGTTATACCATTTCATAACCAGTTGAAAGTTCCTCATAGTAACTTTGAAAATACATATATTTTTGATGTTTAATTTTCCATCGCTGTATCTAAATCAATTAAATACTGATGATTGATTGATTTGTTTCAATACTTTTTTGACACTTATTAAACTCTTGGAAGCTGCAGTAGCTTACATGAAGTTCTGATCGGGATATTCTCCCCCTCTTGGTTTGGACTTCTGAAGGGCTAAAGACCACAGGAGCCCATTTATTACCTATTCTTCAAACATGAGGTTTCACAAAAGCTAAAGAGCATGAGCTCCCAACAAATATTCTTTATTGAAAACTAAAACTAAATCATAAATATTGTAGCACATTGTGAAATCAGAAGCCCATCATCATTACCTGTGTTTGGAGTAATATGTATTCCTGTGCCTGGATAGCATGTGTCATGATGCTTCCTTGGTGTTTAAGCGTGGCTTTCTGCCTGTGGATTGTGCACTCTGTATACCTAGAATGCATAATTATTTCAAACTTAAATGAATATCTGTAGTTTGAGGGATGACCAGCGCTCTCTACAGTTAAAAACTTTTAACGGGTGGACGGCCCGCCATCATGGATAGTTTTGCATTTTCAGAGGGTGTATCTTGCCCTGTGTTGTTTTCAGTCTGCTATGATAGAGTTGTTACACAATACCACAAATCGTTTGAAGCTTAAAATCTCGTCTATTTAGTGAGCACAACAGTTTTGAGATCAAAATCACAACAGCAAGTACATTAGCCATCTCCACACAAGCAGCAAACTCACAATCAGACCCATAACTTTGAGCCAACTCACCCATGAAGTCTCATCATAATCCTGTAATCAGTAATAATCGAAAATAATACTTCCTTTGTCATTGCAGAGATAGACGCTTGAAAATCGTCACATTGATACAGCCCATGACACTGTTTAAATCTTTGAAATCAGCTGATCAATGTGTTTATTTTTCCGATGATAATCAGTAAAAAACGGCATGTATCAAGCTATTAGCGCTATTTTGATATTTGCTACTGGATGCCAATTCTGACCTTTCGATTGACACTTAATTTGAGCCAATCGAGCTTCCATGCCTTATCGATAACCTTCAATAGCCATGGTGTCAACTTGTAAGGAAGGGCCAGCCTATTCTTTGTTTACAGACGGATCAGCAGCAGCCCAGTCTTCTTTGAACCTCGCGCATCATGTAGCCAATGTGACAACCATGGTTTTATTTTTACAATGTTATATTTCTTCAATTAATTAATATATTAATTACAAAAATACAAAATATTTTAAAAAATGTGTTTATACTTCACTTACTTTCTGTCATTACTACTAGCAGGAATATTGGGTATTAATAGTTTATTTATAGTAAAGCCTTTTTATCAATAAATATTATATCTCCAAATGCACAGCTTGTGAACGCCTGGTGTTACTCTTAGAAAACATTCTAATAATTAAGTTTTTGTTTGTTTTTGTATTCTGAAATATGTTTTCCACTACCAACTGTACACATCTTCAGGCATCTTTTTTCAACAACAAACGTCAGACGGAGTTTATTTTCTTCAATTTAGTATATTCAGACCACTATTAATCAGTGCCAGGAGCACTTGGAGTATTTGTCCAATGTTTTGCAAGAACAATAAGAGTTACTTTTGAATGAGACCAAAATCATGCAGCTGGTGCAATGATTGAAGAGGAGCACTTTATGTACTTTGAGTATGTCTTTGTAGGTGTTTTTTCGGGTAAATTCCTCCCACCCCTTAGAATTAACCTGGTTATATGTTATCTTCTCTTTCTTTTTCATAGTGTTTAGACCCGGCTCGGCAAGGGAAAAGGAGTAACATAAACCAATGTTGATGGTAAATAAGTATATTTATTAATATAATATGGCTAATTGGCAATCATTTGCTTTCAAGAGACAATAACAAAAGGAGACAGAATGCATGTGCGTAGCAGATAACACCAGCCCCCGACTGTAGAGCTTGAAGATTGTTAGTAGAAACTTAATTTGGAGAGAGGGGGGGGTAAAGAAGTTTGAGTTAGCGGAAGTGATGTGGATGGTGAACGGTCGATGTCACTTAATAAGTTGGATATGAAAGCAATGTCATTTTTTTTTTTTACAAGTAGTTGACAAAGTGGCATGATGGAAGGGAATAAGAGGTGGGGACTAAAAGGATCAAGAGGGAGGAAAACACAGAGAGATGGGATGATTGATTTTAATTGGAAGAACCCGCTTTTTGCTTCAAATATAGAGGAAGAGAAAAAGGAGAGAAGAGTTTGAAAGGCAGGAGATCGTCAGGGTGTTTTGATTTCAACCATTTTCTTTGAGCTGCCTGTAGGATGGTTTTCTGTCATCCACCAGGAGCTGGAGGTACTGGCGAACCTGCTGCCAAAGTGAGAAGACCAGAGTCCAGAGAGGAGACAAAGTTTCTCACTCTACGAAGTTCCTCTAGATCCAAATGCACTGAATCTGGTTTTCTAACAGAGTGTAATGTATCTAACTTCCATTGTGTTGCCACCACACTGCATTAACCCACCTCTGTGATTCAGGGGCCTCTCTTGAAGGTTTGTGGTAGGCTACATCATGTACTCTGTACAGTAATCATTGTTCCTTAATATCTGATCATTGCATTTGAAATTTAAAAAAAAAAAATAGTCAAATAAGTAATGTGGACTTGTGTGGTCTTCTCTTGGGGTTCTTTGTATTACTTGTATTACATTACAGGTCATTTAGCAGACTTTCTATCCAGACGACTTACAGTAACTAACTACTGGGACAGCCTCCCTGGAGCAATTGAGGATTAGGTACCTTGCTCAGGAGTACTGGAGGGGTGGTTTTGGGATGCATACCACCTGACCACTAGGCTATAACCACACATTATAGTTTTTTCTATTACATAAATAATCGTTTTATTATCTACAAATTATTTTTTTACTCATAATTATTCATTTATATTTTGTCTACGACCAATAGAATTGTTATAGTCATTTTCTTTCTTCCAAAGATACAATATTTTGAAAGTAAGTTTATGACAAATGGGTACCTCATGGATTTTAGAAAACTATTTTGATAAAATAAAAGTCTGAAAACATCAAAGTAAAGAGACTATAAAAATATTCATACAATATGAAGCTTTATGATTACACATTTACAACACTTTGTAAGGAAAATGACATTGCAAAGTCACACAAACCGAACACCATTTATTACAATGGAGGCAATTGAAATCAAGTAACTACTTTTTTGTTTCAAGAAAACTGCACCAGGCATATCGGCATATTGCAGGCTCGTGCTCATCGAGAACAGGACTTGATCCCCACAGAAAGAAATGGTACCCACGTCATGGACCCCACCAGTGAAAAACAAACTGCACACACCGTACCCAAACATTCCCACAGACTACATACTTATTATTTCCTATCTACAGACTACAAAACATGCCTACTGGTCCTGCAGTGGGCGTTGCCATGTAATTCTATGTGTAATTGTAGGCCCATAAGATTATTTTCTATAATTATAATTTGTTTACCTTTTCCAACTAACATCATGATTTAGAATGTTTTTAAGTTCTCTTGTTTGTTGCTCTAGCATGAATAAGACTCACAACACCTGCAACCAAACGGTAAGCACGGACAATTACGAGCTCTGAATGAAAAGATTATGCCAGTCAAAAGACTTCAGTGCAGTCCTAAGTAAACCACAAGACTTTCCTCATGTTGTAGCATGCAGCCAACAAAGTATTGTTGTTGTGTTGGTTTTGTTATTTACGTTGGTTTTCACACGTGGATATGGGAGGAAGAAAGCTTCCAATAAACCCAAAAAATGTGCTTCAATGGAGTTACACTATGCACCCTTTTTAAGTGCAGAAGAATGCAGTGCTTCCAAAAATAAAATCCTCGGATAGTTTTTTTTGTTTTTTGTGTGAATCAGTAACCAAACTGTTTATTTACGAAACCAAATATATCCCTATGAAACCTTTGCTAAACATTGGCAACATCTGGATCATGTGAACTGATAACAATCCCCCCTACAGTACACTGCCATGGTAATACAAAACAAAGGTGAATACAGTGACAGTGGTCTAAGGTTATACCTCTCATCCATAAGTTTTTGAGTTTACCTCACATTGTATTTTGAGTTTATCCCACATTGTAATAAAAGTCAGTGTTAAAAGCCTGTAACTTTTAATTCAGTTAAAAATGATTTATAAAGTTACTGTTTTCCTACCCTGGTTCCAGACCTCTTAATTACCACCACATCTCTGACTAATTCAGCTATTTAGCATTATACAACAGCTTTTGGTTATGTCACTAAGAACTTGCCGTAGCTGTGTTTTTATCTGTGCTGTTCTTACTCTCTGAAATATCGGAATTACAGCAGTTTCCTAGTACGTGTGGAAATTCGACTTGGGAAACTTAAAATAAACACAACATGCATGCCTCACATCAGTTAATCAATGTAACTGGATCCAAATTGAATGGAAATAGTGTTATTTGTTAATACGCAGTATCTTATTCTTCACATACTAACGTGACTCATGTGACTGTCTTGCTGATGTAATGCTCACAATTTGTTCAACATGGGAATCTTTCCCATCTCTACCTTCCCTCCCATATGACAAGAATGTACCATTACCTGGAAAAGGTGATGCCATGTATTTCTTCTCGGCACCGATCACAGTTTAAGCAACATTTAAAAATCAATGGGTTCAGTTGGTGGTTTTGTTTCTTTATTTTTAGTATGCCAGATATATTTCTCTTGTAAAAACTCTGTTTTGTCACTCCTTCCTCTGTTTTTTCACTCCTTCCTCCTCTGGCCTTTGTAGTCACCTATACTGTGTTTTAGTGCAGCCTCCATGAAGTGTCTTTCTGCTCTCTGTCATGATACTGTGTTTTAATGCAGCTGAACTCACAATATCTTTATTCCCATTTCAGACAACAGAGCAAGTAGAAAATTAAAGTAGATTTATCATGGCTCATAATCTTTATAATCTATAATCTATCTATAATCTATATTTTATGACTGTGATATGGTCTGAAAGTCAACATATATACAGCAGCAGCTGTGTGATATATCTGCATTAAAATGAGTGTTTAATATTTCAGAGAGTTGTGCCAGTGTTGCCAACTTTTGGCGGCTTTCTTCTCCTAAATCTAGTGACTTCCAAATCCTCTTGTTACTTTTTTGTCAAAAGCTACTAGCTACAAATCTAGCGACTTTTTTATTTTGAGATGTATGGCCTATTTCAATGGCAAATAAAAAACAAGAAAAACAGAAAAAGGAATTTGTAATTCTAAACATATTTAGGGTGTTTAGAGTCACTTTTTGTCCTCTCCCACGACGTTATTCCTCTCTCCTACGACATCCATTACAATCCATGCAAATCACTGATTATGCAAATTAGGACTTCTACCGACTTATGGACAGCCAATATTATTATCTTTACTGAGGAGTTGGCAACACTGGTTTGTGGCATTGAGTTCTGATAGTGATATCTGTAACATATTTTATTTTATTTATTCAGTGCACCCTTAGTATTGACTGTCCTTTGGGACTCCTCACTGCACACAGATAGAGTAGTATGAGGGTACCACTTTGCAACTCCTGTGGCAGAAAAGAGAACAGCATGCTGGATTTTAAAGATTGGGGATAATGCGTGTGTGCCACGGTCCGCCACACAGGAATGGGGATGGCCCAAGGCTGATTATTTCTGAAACCCCCTAAAGACCAAAAACTTGTTATTCAATAAACAATAAAACAATAAAAGTTGGTTGGGGTTGGTTGTTAAGTTTAAAAATGAGAGTGGGATTGTTAGGGTGAGGTAAAAAATTAAGGGAGAGCCAATCAGAGGCAGAGTAAGGTGGGACAATTTACTGTCATTCTGCAATTATATTAGCTGTTGCAGGAATAGAGTGTATTGTGGAAACAATGGTCTTCCTTGCAATGGGCATTGTTTTCAGGATAACGGGCTTTTCGTACAAATGGGCTTTCGGTTCAACAGGATATTCTTTGGACTGTTGAGTTGTGGAATAATGGAACTGTTTGGAACAATGTCATGGCACCACAGAAGTTGCAACCAGTCATGGGGGGAAAGGACTGTATATCGCAGGACAGAGATCAGTGTATTTTTTTCTACAATTATGGTGGCTGTTAGTGGCTGGGGCATCAACTACAGGAATCAATACACTACAGATGGCATGCTGAAATAGACTGCATTCCTACTGCATTATAACAGGTATCAGAAAAAAGACCATCAAGAACTCTTGATCAATGGAACTGAATGAAAGCACATTACTATGTGTGTTGGGGAATTTAAATTTGTGTGTGTGTTTTGTAAATGTAAAACTAGAAATTATATGAAAAGGCATTTTTCTAATGACAGCACTGAAATCTCCATAATTCTATGTTTAGCTTAAAAAAACTGTTAGTCACACACCCCACATAACTGCTACACAATACCTAAATCAAGAAAGAAATGTGCTTGAAACTAATGTTTCGATCCATGTCTATGTCTGTGATGCCAATGCATGTGCACTTTGAATAGCAAAGACCAACCACTAAGAATGATTCAAGATCTAAATTCCACAGTTGCACATGGTGATGGAGATGGGAGTGGCTCAGCTGGGGATCAGACAGCGGGCAGAATCAGGTAATCAGCGACACTATATAACCATGCTGGTAACCTGGTTTCTGTCTTTTAACGTAGGCTGAGTCCGGGTGACGTGGAGCAATTTGTGCTGATCAAGAGCAGAGTCGAGCGACGGAGCGACAGAAGAAGCGTATCAGTGTACTCTTTCTGTTTGCCTTAGACTCCGATTGAAGGGCGTTCCTGGCTCGAGCATTCTCTCTTCTGTCATTTTTACCTGGCTGTGACAGGAACTTCAACAGTTGGCACCTGAACAGGGACAATGACCATGCGCTTTTCTGTTATTACACAAGAGTATGCATCACAATTCCATAACCCCTACTGTGTCCTGTTCCCCTCCCTTCCTAAAAGAAAAGAACATACAACATATTTTAAGATGATCTTTTCTTCAGCCTTCAACTCTCTCCCCATCCTGCTACAGCCTCTCGCCGGAACTCTGCAGCTCAGTTCACTGTGTGTATGCTTGAGTGTGTAATGTTCTTTGCTTGTTTTTCTAGCTAATTCTTCTCTTGCAATTCTTAAGTATTTAGTGGTCCACATTGATAGTAAGTTTAGCTGGCACACCACATGTTGCAAGCGTGTGAGAATCCATCAGCACCTCCATTTCCCTCAAGAGACTTATAGTTTTTTATCGTCTGCTGGGATATTGTGCAATCTTTTTTTTAGAGCCACCACAGAGTCCATCTTACTTTCTGCATTACCAGCTGGGTCGGAGACCTACGTTCAAATTAATGGCAAAAACAACCGTCCGTTTAAGAGAACAGGAAGGTTTATAGGTGCTCCCACCCCCCATTACCCCCCCCCAAGACCTTTTGAGAAGTCTACTATGCGGCAAGCCACAGGATTTTCTGGATGAATGATTCTAGAAGGAGGTACAGGGTACTCTGCGTAAGCACAATCACTACAAACACTCATTGTTCCTCCATCAGTTATATTTTATTATGAGACCCTTCAATCAATGAAGCCTGAGGGATTCTGTATCATGGTGGGATGTATCTCTACATTTGTCACTCTACATTAGGGCCTCTTGTCATTTTCTCTCACATACCTGTTTTTATCACACTGTGAGGACCACTGACTGCCAGCACCTTGATGGGATCCAACCTTTGTGAAGGGTCTAGAGACATTATTTTAACTGCTGAATTCATTATAATTTGATATGAACACAAAAATAAGTGAATATGAAAAACCTGAATTCACAGTCCCCCCATACAATCAACATCAATGTTACACACTTCACAGTTCAAAAAAAGCATTTAATCTAACTAATGTTGGATTGAAACATTAATATGAGATAACATACACAACACAACACTGAAACTAATAATCCAGATTGACAGATGCCAGATCTTTCTAAAATATAATTATTGGGAGAAAATAAGATTAAACAGTTGATAAACATGATGGGTAATTTACCTAGCCTCTTTTATAAATCAGGCTTGCTGCTTCACCTTATTGGTTCAATGGTTCAACATTAAAGATGTTATCTCCACCACAGAACACTGCCCTTAACCCTTTAACACCTAAGCCTAAAAAGCCTCAACATTTCCGCCTGGACTTGCTTATTTTGACTATACAAAAGTCAGAAAATGTCCTGTGAGTAAGTGATTTTGCCATTTTCCAACAATACCTGGAACTTTCCATATCTGGCAGTCATTTACAATTTAGTGCATGTTATGAGAGTGTTATAACAGTTTAAAATGAAGAGAAACACAAAAGCGGGAATTTGAGTTTAGTGGTTTAGTGAACAAAAAGACTGCAATTGTATATGAATAAGAGATTAACATGTTACATTTGAAGTTTGAAATGTATACAACTATTTCCAGTAAAGTTTTGAGTTTTTTACATCTGCAAAAACAGGCCATAAATGGAAAATATGTTCAGTCGGCGTTTTTCCCCACACAGGGTAATTTCTCTCCTCTCTGAGTGTCCCTTCACATGCAGAGGTCTTGGTGGTACTGCCAGTGACGGTTCCTGTTTGCTCCTGTTTTCTCTGGGTCACTCATATGAATATTAGATCAAATGGCAATGAAACTGTCCTGTACAGTCTGGGGACATGACAGTGACAGGGAATGACATGGTGAAATGGTTTGCTTACACCAAAAATTGCTCATCTTTCTGCAGGTCCAACACTGACATGTACAGCAACATGCCTGTGAACTTCTTAAATTCTTCTGGAGTTATTTCAGTCCAGATGAACTTTCTCCCTCTCTCCAGGCTTTTGGCTACATTCTTGTTTGTGTTTTCAAAGAGGAGTTTGAAAACTGCAGCATCAAAGTGGGAATAAATGTCACCTGGTGCTGGGTTTCCCATATCGAGAGGGGATTGGACACCTGGGGTGGTTGAGGGACTCCATCATTCGGCTCTGCCTCAGTCTGCCATCTTTGATGATGTGGTGAGGAGCTTCTGTTGTCTGACAGCATCACCAGATCATCCAGCTTCCCCTACAGCTCCCTCTACAGGCCTGAATGTGATCTCTGGTGACACCTCTTCATCTCCAGCTCCAGCCTGCCCACAGCCTCTGCTAGGACGCAGGCTACTTGAAGAAGACGCGCACATTTACACATATAAAATAGAATTATACACCTAGTTACAACCTTACAGACTTGTTACAACTGTTCTAAACAACTCACCACGCAATACAAGTGTTGATTTACATACCGTCTTGCTTCCATTTTAATATTAAATCCGCTGTTTTCCGGCTCTATTTCTCCGCTGTGTTGGTCTGTGTCTCTCCACCGCTGTGTGTGTATTCGCTCAGAACAAAGGCGCTGTTTCGCAGGCTTCCGGGAGGGGCCGTAAGTGAAGTTACCGTAATGAATATGCTGTAAAGCACAGAGTCTCAGCTTGCAAAATGTGTCGTCGACGACACATTCGGTGTTAAACGGTTAACCCTTAGGAGTCGACCGTCACGCCGGCGTGATCAGATCACATGACCTGTTCAAACCGGCGCTGCATAAAATCAACAGTCCGGCCAACATTGCAGACTGCTTCCGTCAAAACTACAGGCTTGGAACTCTCTGCCAGTCTTTGTTTCATGTAATCGACCCAGCAATAACAGCGATACGATGAATATAAAGTTGATGCAAAAATCTTTTTTCCCACGCTCAAAGTATGAGAAATGCAATGTGGGCGGGCCGTTACGTATTTTAAATCTTCGCCGTATTTTTGTCATTTTATGAAGCGTAAAATAACGCTGGAGACTGTAGATCCTGCTCAACAGGTAGCATTTACCAGGGAAGGGGTGGGGTATCAAGTAACAGAGTAATGCGAAGCAAAACGAAGCGAAATGAGGCGATACGGAAATAGGCAGAAATAGACGGAAAGAGACGAAAGAGATGAAGGGAGGCAGCGAATGAAGGAAAGTGACAGAAACAATTGAGAATTGAGAGATAGTTAGATAGATTTAGTATTGGTCCGAATACAAGATAAAACTGCACATGTTAGAGTGGCCTTTTATTGTGACCAGTCTAAGGATAAGGAGATATATGATTGCAATAATCATGCTGTCTAATCAGCATCTTGATGTGCCACACCTGGTGAGATGGATGGATTATCTCAGCAAAGGAGAAGTGCTCACTAACACACATTTAAACACATTTAAATCACACAGAAATAGGCCTTTTGTGTACATAGAAAAAGTGTTAGATCTTTGATTTCAGCTCATGAAAAATGGGAGCAAAAACAAAAGAACTTGAGGGAATGAGGGGAAACGCCTCTGGATACACTTCTATTTGTTCATACAATGTGTAGTTAGGTTCATGCTACCTCAATGAAACTTTCACATTATCATAGTAACATCCCATGTATATATTTCCAGCTTTCAAAATGATTTGTTGTGCATGTTTGTGTCACCCACATTAAAAATGTTATCATTTTCAAAATCAGTTTTTACGTTTTGTGTGTGGTTTTGAGTCCAATATGTTTATATAGTATGTCAAAATGAAGAAATAACTATCAGGTTATATAAGTGAGGTTGTGCTGAAAGAAAAGATACCAAATATTGACATGCTAAACATTTCTTAATGGGGTTTATTAAGACAGAATCAATAGTATGCAAAAACGGCCAAATTAGCCCCGGATTCCAGAGGGTTAACACCATAAATTCCATTTACACAACACACTACCGTCCACTACCGCAAGATTCTTTCAAAAGCCAAAGGTTGTGGAGGATGATTTCAGTTTTATATTTTGTTACTGCTGTTCTTTTACTTTGTATGATGGAACACATGTTGCAAATCAAATAGTTTCAAGATTGAACACATGTTGCAAATAAAATCATTTTAAGATTAAACACATGTTTGCAAATAAAATCATTTAAAATGTAATATTGTCACAGTCTGCTTATCTCCTCTCCTGCTTCATCTCAGAACTTTTCCACTCATCCCACCTCTATCTCTACCTCAACCCACCGGCCAGCCACTCCCACCTCATCAGCTCACCTGTGGCTCAGCTGCATCTGATCTCTATTTAAGCCTCCCCTGCTCACCCACTCAGTGCCAGATTGTTCTTTGACTCATGCAAGACTCTCCAGCACAATTTCCTGCTGCCAACCCTGCCTGCCTTGTCTGATTCCTGATCCTCTGCCAGGCTGCAACCTTCCTTCTGTCTGTACCCTACTGGTTTGTCTGAGGGCTGCAACCCATTTATCTAAGGTAGCGTTCTCCATAAATCACTTGACTGGTAGAGCCAGACTGTGGAAAACTGCTGAATGGGAACAACCTGCTTATCCTTCCTAGCATTTTTTGCGGTGCTAAGCAAGGTTTTTGTGGTGATTTCTATGGGCCCTGACGTCACTGGAGGCGTCTAATTCAGGGGAACCAGACTGTTGAGGACTAGGCCAGAGCCCGCCAAAGTGACTGGAACTATGCGGCTCTGTGCGACGCCTTCCTTCTGGGTTTAGCAGATTATGTAAAGGATGAACTGATTTCCGTTGATTTGACACTACCTCTGCCTTTACTGCTGTCAGGCTAGCCACTTAATTCCCGGTGTCCAACATAAGGGCAGTACTCACCAGTAGTTGGGGATGTACTGGTGAGCTGAACCACAAGACTCTCCTCCAACCTAAGATCCCTGTGCCACGCTCGGCTTCTGTTGCCTGATGGGTCTTACATCCTCACCACATTCATTGACTCTGGTACTTGACGTCAGCCCTCATCAACAAGAACCTCGCCCTGCAGCTGGGTATCAACCAGGTTCCTCTGCCTTGTCCCATTCCTGCCAGCACCCTGGATGGTCATCTTATGGGGACAGTAACCCATTAGAAAAAACCTATCCGTATGCTCCTGTCCCGCTACCACCATGAGACCATTCAATTCCACATCCTGAGGTCTCCCCAACTTCCCCTGACACCTTGCTCTGCCGCCACAACTCTAACATCAGCTGGGCGACGGGAGCCATTCTGGGGTGGAGGCCATCCTTTCACCAGGTCTGCCGAAAGCAAGCCGACGCACTCCAGCAGGAGTTTGGTTTCAGTCCTGCTCTGGAGTGGTGCCAGCTGAATACCACAACTTTCAGGAGCTGTTGGGCAAGGCCAAGGCGACATCCCTGCCTCCACACCGTCCATATGACTCCAGAACTCTTTGTTTTCTCAAAACAGAAAAATTAAAAGAAAGTGTGAGTTCCACACCTCTTCTGTTTCCTTTCTGGGGTACATTGTGGGAAAGGGGAGCATGCAACTTGTCAGCTGTTATGTCCTGGCCTGTCCCCTGACTCGTGTAATCTGCTGCAACAGTTCCTAGGATTTGCAAACTTCTACCCTCACCTACTGCCCCTGTTCCCGCAGTGTCAAGGCTGAAGCCCTGTCCTACCAGTTTGTGGAGAGTGAAGGACTTTGCCCCTGGTCCTGACACCATCCTCCTGCTCCTTATGTGGTTACCTCACTCATCTGGGAGGTGAGTGAGTCCAGGCCGCCTTGGAGGACCAGCCTGGTTCTTAACTCCTGATCGCCTGTTCGTCCCTTAGACCCTAAGGTCTGACTTCTGGTGAACATGCATGATTTTGTGAGGAAAACTGACCCGGTGGCGCCAATGACGAGCAATAAGAATAGCTATATAGAATGAGCCAATCTTTGATGGTCTGATAGTTTTGTTTACTTATGTAGGTCATATGGCAGCATCAGTATTGTGAGATTGTGTTTCATAACCATATCATATAAGTTATACCATTTCATAACCAGTTGAAAGTTCCTCATAGTAACTTTGAAAATACATATATTTTGATGTTTAAATTTCCATCGCTGTAATCTAAATCAATTAAATACTGATGATTGATTGATTTGTTTCAATACTTTTTTGACACTTATTAAACTCTTGGAAGCTGCAGGTAGCTTACATGAAAGTTCTGATCGGGATATCTCCCCCTCTTGGGTTTGGACTTCCTGAGGGCTAAAGACCACAGGCAGACCCATTTATTACCTATTCTTCAGAACATGAGGTTCACAAAAAGCTAAAGAGCATGAGCTCCCTACACAAATATTCTTTATTGAAAACTAAAACTAAATCATAAATATTGTAGCACATTTGAAAATCAGAAGCCCATCATCATTACCTGTGTTTGGAGTAATATGTATTCCATGTGCCTGGATAAGCATGTGTCATGATGCTTCCTTAGGGTGTTTAAGCGTGGCTTTCTGCCTGGTGGATTGTGCACTCTGTATACCTAGAAATGCATAATTATTTCAAACTTCAAATGAAAATATCTGTAGTTTGAGGGATGACCAGCTGCTCTACAGTTAAACTTTTAACGGGTGGACGGCCCGCCATCATGTGATAGTTTTGCATTTTCAGAGAGGTTGTATCTTGCCCTGTGTTGTTTACAGTCTGCTATGATAGAGTTGTTACACAATACCACATATCGTTTGAAAGCTTAAAATCTCGTCTATTTAGTGAGCACAACAGTTTTGAGATCAAAATCACAACAGCAAGTACATTAGCCATCTCACACAAGCAAGCAAACTCACAATCAGACCCATAACTTTGAGCCAACTCACCCATGAAGTCTCATCATAATCCTGTAATCAGTAATAATCGAAAAATAATACTTCTTGTGTCATTGCAGAGATAGATCGCTTGAAAATCGTCACATTGATAAAAGCCCATGAACAGCTGTTTAAATCTTTGAAATCAGCTGATCAATGTGTTTATTTTTCCGATGATAATCAGTAAAAAACGGCATGTATCAAGCTATTAGCGCTATTTTGATATTTGCTAACTGGATGCCAAATTCTGACCTTTCGATTGACACTTAATTTGAGCCAATCGGAGCTTCCATGCCTTATCGATAACCTTCAATAGCCAATGAGTGTCAACTTGATAAGGAAGGGCCAGCCCTATTCTTTTGTTTACAGACGGAGCCAGCAGCAGCCCAGTCTTCCTTTGACTCGCGCATCATGTAGCCAATGTGACAACCATGGTTTTATTTTTACAAATGTTATTATTTCTTCTAATTAATTAATATATTAATTACAAAATACAAAATATTTTAAAAAATGTGTTTATACTTCACTTACTTTCTGTCATTACTACTAGCAGGGAATATTGGGTATATAATAGTTATTTATAGTAAAGCCTTTTATCAATAAATATTATATCTCCAAATGCACAGCTTGTGAACGCCTGGTGTTACTCTTAGAAAAACCTTTCTAATAAATTAAGTTTTTGTTTGTTTTTATCTGAAATATGTTTTCCAACTACCAACTGTACACATCTTCAGGCATCTTTTTCAACAACAAACGTCAGACGGAGTTTATTTTCTTCAAATTTAGTATATTCAGACCACTATTAATCAGTGCCAGGAGCACTTGGAGTGATTTGTCCAATGTTTTGCAAGAACAATAAGAGTTATCTTTTGAATGAGACCAAAATCATGCAGCTGGTGCAAATGATTGAAGAGCAGCTTTAAATGTACTTTGAGTATGTCATTTGTAGGTGTTTTCGGGTAAATTCCCCCACCCCTTAAGAGATTAACCTGGTTATATGTTATCTTCTCTTTCTTTTTCATAGTGTTTAAGACCCGGCTCGGCAAGGGAAAAGGAGTAACATAAAACCAGATGTTGATGGTAAATAAAGTATATTTATTAATATAATATGGCTAATTGGCAATCAATTGCTTTTCAAGAGACAAATAGAACAAAAGGAGACAGAAATGCATGTGCGTAGCAGATAACACCAGCCCCCGACTGTAGAGCTTGAAGATTGTATAGTAGAACTTAATTTGGAGAGAGGGGGGGGTAAAGAAGTTTGAGTTAGCGGAAGTGATGTGGATGGTGAACGGTCGATGTCACTTAATAAGTTGGATAATGAAAAGCATATGTCATTTTTTTTTTTTAACAAAGTAGTTGACAAAGTGGCATGATGGAAGGGAATAAGGAGGTGGGGGACTAAAAGGATCAAGGAGGGAGGAAAACACAGAGAGATGGGATGATTGAATTTTAATTGGAAGAAACCGCTTTTTGCTTCAAATATAGAGGAAGAGAAAAAGGAGAGAAGAGTTTGAAAGGCAAGGAGATCGTCAGGGTGTTTTGATTTCAACCATTTTCTTTGAGCTGCCTGTAGGATGGTTCTGTCATCCAACCAGGGAGCTGGAGGTGACTGGCGAACCTGCTGCAAAGTGAGAAGACAGAGTCCAGAGAGGAGGACAAAGTATTCTCACAGTCTAGCAGAAGTTTCCTCTAGATTCAAATGCACTGAATCTGGTTGTTCTACAGAGTGTATGTATCTAACTTCCATTGTGTTAGCCACACACACTGCATTAACCCACATCTGTGATTCAGGGGCCTCTCTTGAAGGTTTGTGGTAGGCTACATCATGTACTCTGTAACAGTAATCATTGTTCCTTAATATCTGATCATTGCATTTGAAATTTAAAAAATAGTCAAATAAGTAATGTGGAGCTTGTGTGTCTCTCTTGGGGTTCTTTGTATTACATTGTATTACATTACAGGTCATTTAGCAGACTTTCTTATCCAGAACGACTTACAGTAAACTAACTACTGGGACAGCCTCCCTGGAGCAATTGAGGATTAGGTACCTTGCTCAGGAGTACATGGAGGGGTGGTTTGGGATGCATACCACCTGACCACTAGGCTATAACCACACATTATAGTTTTTCTATTACATAAATAATCGTTTTATTTATCTACAAATTATTTTTTTACTCATAATTATTCATTTATATTTTGTCTACTGAACAATAGAATTGTTATAGTCAGTTTCTTCCAAAGAATACAATATTTTGAAAGTAAGTTTAATGACTAAATGGGTTACCTCATGGATTTTAGAAAAACTATTTTGATAAAATAAAAGTCTGAAAACATCAAAGTACAGAGACTATAAAAAATATTCATAAAATATGAAGCTTTTATGATTACACACAGTTACACACTTTGTAAGGAAAATGACAGTGCAAAGTCACACCGCAACACCATTTATTACAATGGAGCAATGAAAATCAAGTAACTTTTTTTTTTCAAGAAAACTGCACCAGGCATATCGGCAGATTGCAAGGCTCGTGCTCATCGAGAACAGGACTTGATCCCCACAGAAAGAAATGGTACCCACGTCATGGACCCCACCAGGATGGAAAAACAAACTGCACACACACGTACCCAAACATTCCCACAGAGCTACATACTTAATGTATTTTCCTATCTACAGACATACAAAACATGCCTACATGGTCCTGCAGTGGCGTTGCCATGTAATGCTATGTGTAATTGTAGCCATAAGATTATTTTCTATAATTATAATTTGTTACCTTTTCCAAGACTAACATCATGATTTAGAATGTTTTTAAGTTCTCTTGTTTGGTTGCTCTAGCATGAATAAGACTCACAACACCTGCAACCAAACGGTAAGCACGGACAATTACGAGCTCTGGATGAAAAGATTATGCCAGTCAAAAGACTTCAGTGCAGTCCTAAGTAAACCACAAGACTTCCCTCATGTTGTAGCATGCAGCCAACAAAGTATTGTTGTTTTGTATGGTTTTGTTATTTACGTTGGTTTTCACAGTGGATATGGAGGAGAGAAAGCTTCCAATAAACCCATAAAAAAATGTGCTTCAATGGAGTTACACTATGCACCCTTTTGAAGTGCAGAAGAAATGCAGTGCTTCCAAAAATAAAATCCTCGGATAGTTTTTTGTTTTTGTGTGAATCAGTAACCAAACAGTTTATTACGAAAACAAATATATCCCTATGAAACCTTTGCTAAACATTGGCAACATCTGGATCATGTGAACTGATAACAATCCCCCCTACAGTACACTGCCATGGTAATACAAAACAAAGGTGAATACAGTGACAGTGGTCATAAGGTTATACCTCTCATCCATAAGTTTTGAGTTTATCCCACATTGTATTTTGAGTTTATCCCACATTGTATAAAAGTCAGTGTTAAAAGCCTGTAACTTTTAATTCAGTTAAAAATGATTTATAAAGTTACTGTTTTCCTACCCTGGTTCCAGACCTCTTAATTACCACCACATCTCTGACTAATTCAGCTATTTAGCATTATACAACAGCTTTGGTTATGTCACATAAGAACTTGCCGTAGCTGTGTTTTTATCTGTGCTGTTCTTACTCATCTGAAATATCGGAATTACAGCAGTTTCCTAGTACGTGTGGAAATTCGACTTGGGAACTTAATAATAAACAAACATGCATGCCTCACATCAGTTAATCAATGTAACTGGATCCAAATTGAATGGAAATAGTGTTATATTGTTAATACGCAGTATCTTATTCTTCACATGACTAACTGTACTCATGTGACTGTCTTGCTGATGTAATGCTCACAATTTGTCAACATGGGAATCTTTCCCATCTCTACCTTCCATCCCATATGACAAGAATGTACCATTACCTGGAAAAGGTGATGCCATGTATTTCTCGGCACCGATCACAGTTTAGCAACATTTAAATCAAATGGGTGCAGTTGGTGGTTTGTTTCTTTAGTTTTTAGTATGCCAGATATATTTCTCTTGTAAAAACTCTGTTTTGTCACTCCTTCCTCTGTTTTTTCACTCCTTCCTCCTGGCCTTTGTAGTCACCTATACTGTGTTTTAGTGCAGCCTCCATGAAGTGTCTTTCTGCTCTCTGTCATGATACTGTGTTTTAATGCAGCTGAACTCACAATATCTTTATTCCCATTTCAGACAACAGAGCAAGTAAGAAAATTAAAGTAGATTTGATCATGGCTCATAATCTTTATAATCTATAATCTATCTATAATCTATATTTTATGACTGTGATATGGTCTGATAAAGTCAACATATATACAGCAGCTGTGTGATATATCTGCATTAAAATGAGTGTTTAATATTTCAGAGAGTTGTGGCCAGTGTTGCCAACTTGGCGGCTTTCTCGCTAAATCTAGTGACTTTCCAAATCCTCTTGGTTACTTTTTTTGTCAAAAGCTACTAGCTACAAATCTAGCGACTTTTTATTTTGAGATGTGATGGCCTATTTCAATGGCAAAATAAAAAACAAGAAACAACAGAAGAAAGTTAATTTGTAATTCTAAACATATTTAGGGTGTTTAGTCACTTTTTGTCTCTCCCACGACGTTATTCCTCTCTCCTACGACATCCATTACAATTACATGCAAATCACTGATTATGCAAATTAGGACTTCTACCGACTTATGGGACAGCCAATAGTTATTATCTTTACTGAGGAGTTGGCAACACTGGTTGTGGCATTGAGTTCTGATAGTGATATCTGTAACATATTTTATTTATTTATTCAGTGCAGCCCTTAGTATTGACTGTCCTTTGGGACTCCTCACTGCACACAGATAGAGTAGTATGAGGGTACCACTTTGCAACTCCTGGTGGCAGAAAAGAGAACAGCATGCTGGATTTTATAAGATTGGAGGATAATGCGTGTGTGCCACGGTAACGCCACACAGGAATGGGGATGGCCCAAAGGCTGATTATTCTGAAACCCCTAAAGACCAAAAACTTGTTATTCAATAAACAATAAAACAATAAAAGTTGGTTGGGTTGGTTGGTTAAGTTTAAAAATGAAGAGTGGGATTGGTAAGGGTGAGGGTAAAAATATAAGGGAGAGCCAATCAGAGGCAGAGTAAGGTGGGACAATTTACTGTCATTCTGCATTATAATTAGCTGTTGCAGGAATAGAGTGTATTGTGGAAACAATGGTCTTCCTTGCAATGGGCATTTGTTTTCAGGATAACGGGGCTTTCGTACAAATGGGCTTTCGGTTCAACAGGATATTCTTTGGACTGTTGAGGTTGTGGAATAATGGAACTGTTGGAACAATGTCATGGCACCACAGAAGTTGCAACCAGTCATGGTGGGAAAAGGACTGTATATCGCAGGACAGAGATCAGTGTATTTTCTTTCTACAATTATGGTGGCTGTTAGTGGCTGGGGCATCAACTACAGGAAGTCAATACACTACAGATGGCATGCTGAAATAGACTGCATTCCTACTGCATTATAATCAGGTATCAGAAAAAAGACCATCAAAGACTCTTGATCAATGGAACTGAATGAAAGCACATTACTATGTGTGTTGGGGAATTTAAATTTGTGTGTGTGTTTTGTAAAATGTAAAACTAGAAATTACTATGAAAGGCATTTTTCTAAATGACAGCACTGAAATCTCCATAATTCTATGTTAGCTTAAAAAAACTGTTAGTCACACAACCACACATAACTGCTAACAAATACCTAAATCAAGAAAAGAATGTGCTTGAAACTAGATGTTTCGATCCATGTCATGATGTCTGTGATGCCAATGCAGTGCAGCTTTGAATAGCAAAGACCAACCACTAAGAATGATTCAAGATCTAAATTCCACAGTTGCACATGGGTGATGGAGATGGGAGTGGCTCAGCTGGGGATCAGACAGCTGGGCAGAATCAGGTAATCAGCGACACTATATAACCATGCTGGTAACCTGGTTCTGTCTTTTACAGTAGGCTGAGTCCGGGTGACGTGGAGCAATGTTGTGCTGATCAAGAGCAGAGTCGAGCGACGGAGCGACAGAAGAAGCGTATCAAGTGTACTCTTTCTGTTTGCCTTAAGACTCCGATTGAAAAGGCGTTCCTGGCTCGAGCATTCTCTCTTCTGTCATTTTTACCTGGCTGTGGACAGGAAACTTCAACAAGTGGCACCTGAACAGGGACAATGACCATGCGCTTTTTCTGTTATTACACAAGAGTATCATCACAATTCCCATAACCCCTACTGTGTCCTGTTCCCCTACCCTTCCTAAAAGAAAAGAACATACAACATATTTAAGATGATCTTTTCTTCAGCCTTCAACTCTCTCCACCATCTGCTACAGCCGGAAACTCTGCAGCTCAGTTCACTGTGTGTATGCTTGAGTGTGTAATGTTACTTTGCTTTGTTTTTCTAGGCTAATTCTGTCTTGCAATTCTTAAGTATTTAGTGGTCCACATTGATAGTAAGTTTAGCTGGCACACCCATGTTGCAAGCGTGTGAGAATCCATCAGCACCTCCATTTCCCTCAGAGACTTATAGTTTTTAGCGTCTGCTGGGATATTGTGCAATCTTTTTTTATAGAGCCACCACAGAGTCCATCTTACTTTACTGCATTACCAGCTGGGTCGGAGACCTACGTTCAAATTAATGGCAAAAACACCCAGTCCGGTTAAGAGAACAGGGAAGGTTATAGGTGCTCCCACCCCCCATTACCCCCCCAAGACCTTTTTGAGAAGTCTACTATGCGGCAAGCCAACAGGATTTTACGGATGAATGAATTCTAGAAGGAGGTACAGGGTACTCTTGCGTAAGCACAATCACTACAAACACTCATTGTTCCTCCATCAGTTATATTTATTAATGAAGAATAGACAGAAGGGCATCAAAGAAATCGGATAACTGTACGTTTTTACCGATTGCATGCTTGCTTATAAGCATGTAAAGTGAGATGTGTTTGCTTGCTTGTAGTTTACATTAAGGCAGGGTTTTTTGTTTTGCTTTGCCATTCACATTCCCTCCTTCGTTGTACTTTGCGAAGGGCAGCGACACACACCTACAGTCAGAGACAGAGTGGAGGAAACAGACCTCGCACAGACCTCCTCAAGCGTATTGTGTGCAATATATACAGTAGGGGGTCCCTGCACCACGCTACACCAGTTTGGGGGTCCTTGGCCCGAAAAACATTGAAGACCCCTGCACTAAGGTGTACATGTATGGCAGTATTAGTGAATGAATTAACTAATTGGTGAAATAGCCAATACCTGCACTTTGTTTAAATGCTACATAAATAAATGTGTCCCAAGCTCTCACAATTAATTTATCAACCAAACATTCTATAATACAGGACTGTCTCAAAAAATTAGAATATTGTGATAAAGTTCTTTATTTTCTGTAATGCAATTAAAAAAACAAAAATGTCATGCATTCTGGATTCATTACAAATCAACTGAAATATTGCAAGCCTTTTATTATTTTAATATTGCTGATTATGGCTTACAGCTTAAGAAAACTCAAAAATCCTATCTCAAAAAATTAGAATAGTTCCTCAGACCAAGTAAAAAAAAAAGATTTATAACAGCAAAACAAAATCAAACATTTGAAAATGTCCATTAATGCACTCACTACTTGGTTGGGAATCCTTTTGCACGGATTACTGCATCAATGCGGCGTGGCATGGAGGCAATCAGCCTGTGGCATTGCTGAGGTGTTATGGATGCCCAGGATGCTTCAATAGCGGCCTTTAGCTCATTAGCATTGTTGGGTCTGGTGTCTTTCAGCTTCTTCTTCACAATACCCCACATATTCTCTATGGGGTTCAGGTCAGGGGAATTGGCAGGCCAATCGAGGACAGCAATGCCATGGTCAGTACACCAGTTACTGGTGGTTTTGGCACTGTGGGCAGGTGCCAGATCATGCTGGAAAATGAATTCCTCATCTCCATAGAGCTTTTCAGCAGACGGAAGCATGTAGTGCTCTAAAATCTCTTGGTACACAGCTGCATTTACTCTGGGCTTGATGAAACACAGTGGACCAACACCAGCAGCTGACATGGCTCCCCAAACCATCGCTGACTGTGGGAACTTCACACTGGATTTCAAGCAACTTGGATTTTGCTCCTCTCCAGCCTTTCTCCAGACTCTGGCGCCTTGACTTCCAAATGAAATACAAAACTTGCTTTCGTCTGAAAAGAGGACTTTGGACCACTCTGCAACTGTCCAGTGCTTCTTTTCCATAGCCCAAGTCAGACGCTTCTTCCGTTGTCTTGAGTTCAGAAGTGGCTTGACCATGGGAATACGGCTATTGTAGCCCATTTCCCGGACACGTCTGTGAACAGTGGCTTTTGATACCTGGACTCCAGCTTCAGTCCACTGTCTTTGAAGCTCCCCCAAATTCTGGAAGCGACTCTTCTTCACAATGCTGTTAAGGCTGCGGTCATCTCTCTTGGTTGTGCAGCGTTTCCTGCCACATTTCCCCCTTCCAACAGACTTTTTGTGGATGTGCTTTGAAACTGCACTCTGTGAACAGCTTGCTCTTTGAGACATTTATTTTTGTGTCTTACCCTCCTGATGGAGGGTGTCAATGATGGTCCTCTGGACAGCAGTCAGATCAGCAGTCTTCCCCATACTTGTGATTTAGTTTACTGAACCAAGCTGAGTGTTTTTCAAGGCTCAGGAAACCCTTGCAGGTGTTTCGAGTTAATTAGACGATTCAAGTGATTCGTTGAACACCCTACTAGTATACTTTTTCATGATATTCTAATATTTAGAGATAGGATATTTGAGTTTTCTTAAGCTGTATGCCATAATCAGCAATATTAAAATAATAAAAGGCTTGCAATATTTCAGTTGATTTGTAATGAATCCAGAATGTATGACATTTTTGTTTTTTTAATTGCATTACAGAAAATAAAGAACTTTATCACAATATTCTAATTTTCTGAGACAGTCGTGTAAGCACACATCAGTATGTCTTCAAACTTGCATCTTTGTCTTTTTATGGGCATTTTAATGATAAACTTTTGCTAGCTCGTTAACCAAACGATGCCTTGTGCGTTGGTATTAAGATGCAAGGCTGCCAAAACGTCACTTTGACGAAAATATTTACCAAAACTACAGATGTTAATAAACTGCATACGTTAAATACAGTGGTGAGTCTGCGGTGATAATTCAGGTGCAGCGGTTATTTGTATGAATTTGCACACCTAATTTTTACTTTGACTTCAAACCTAAAAAAGGCACAAATCTTTAGTAAATAGTGGGCCAATATAGAAATAAAACACAAATATTAAACACTGCTCCAACTATTCAGTTTCTATTTTTAGATGCCCACACAGGAAGTGTTTTTCTGTGTACCTCACATGCATCTGACGGAACAGATACACTCAGGCATTCTCGCAACCCAATGTGTGTTTTTACTTACTACTATTTTCTTTTTACATTCATAACTACAATGATTGTGTGTGAGGCACTCAGCACTAGCTAAACATGACCTGCACTCATTACTATGCCTAAACGAATCCTGTGTGAAACTACATATCCACTAACACAAGACAAACCAAGAGTAAGCCCATAGTTCTACCTGATAACATTGAGCATTCTAAAATAACATATGTATACTCACTGTGAAATCCATTTTGTGTATATTTGAAGTCAGTTCATCTATAACACAATGTGTGACAATCATTAAAGTTGGCTTTTTTAGAATAAACAAAATATGTGTGTAAAGATATTTTCATGTTTGTTTCTGCCAGATTTTACCTCCATACTCTGCCCTCTGCTTTAATTTCCACTTTGTACCTCCTATATACCCCACTCACGGCACATGTAAAATTGATCCAGAAATAAACATTGCTGACATCCTCATGCCGTAATCATGATAAATTGCATCCATGCTGTGTGTGTTTGTGCCATTACCCATATTCTAGTAATGCCTTTCTTCCCCTTATCTGTTTGTATTTTCTGCCCCTGCATTTGGATACTAGGTTAAGTCATTCAGCTCTTATTTAAATCTTAATTAGATTGTTTCAAGGCACTAAACTAGTTAATGGAGTTTAATTAGGTTCTGCATGTAGTTTACAGAATAAAACATAACAACATAAATTATTTTCCTCCCTTATGGATAGGAGATCATGGTCTCAATACATTTTGTTTGGCATCATTATTTCATTAACACACAGTAACATTTGTTTTATTTAAAAATGTACACACGGGCAAGAACTGAATGAACTCCACAGACAGTCATAAAAGACTGCTTCATTGGAAGACTGAGCCTTTAATAGTACATTTAGGGACACAGTATTGAATATTTATAGTAACCCTCAATTTCTAGAACTAGGTCTGAGACCGATCAAAGTTGCAGTAGATATGATATGACATATATGATATGAAATAGATGTGAATGTTATATTTGTGAAAATCTGGAGGAACTTCATTAGCCAGAAAATGTGGCAGATTATCTTTACACATCATGGTCATTGAAACGAAAAGTTTTTAAAAAGCTCTCTTCTTCCTGATGTCTGTAATTTAAAATGGCCTCACTGTAATAAACAAACCTAGTCTCAGACAGTCACATGTACACGAGCCTGCAGCAGCACAGCCAGACAACTGCTGACACTGTCACTGCAAATTAAAACATTAACTGGAAACATAGTTCCCGCTGGTCAGGTTAGCAGTGAGTGGTTAGCAATGTGTGTCACTGTAGAGTAATGACCTACCCTATGTCGTACTGAATTCAATCATGCACACATGGCATAACCCGTACTGCTCTGTTACATATACTATAGACAACACATTCAGGAGGACATTGCACTGACTCACATTCATTCTCTTAGGGCATGTAAGTATGGCATTGTGGTTTAGGTTACAGTAAGCCTCATCTAGAAAACCTGTCAGCTATCGGTCTGGCAGTGATAAGCCTCTGGGGGAGAGGTGTCACCCACTATTAGGTTGTTTTTGTTTTGTATTACCTTTTCATTAATTCTCTTATCATTTCAGATCCTGGTTCACCCTCACTGCCTACAATCAACTCATTCCTCTCACCTGGTTTCCACAGCCCATCTCCTTACCTGCTACTCATTCCCTCATTAGTCTCACAAAGGATATATACCAGTTCACTCCCACTTGTTCCCTGCCAGATCGTCTTGTGTTTTCCTGCCAAGCTCTCCAGCGATATTCTAGTTTATCTGTTTGCATGTTTTGACCCTGCCTACCTGTTTCAGGACTCAGATTCTTCTGCGTGCGCCTTACTGGATTTGTTTGGATATTGGACTGATTAGCTGGTTTTGACCTGCTTGGATTACTGGGTAAACTGAACTACATTGTATTCTGCCTGTCTCTGTGTCGTGCTTTTTGGTCCAGGTCTGTCGGCCAAGACCTCCTTTACCGAGCGCTGTAAATTCATAAATTCATTCGTTTTTTACAAGTAGCCAGTTTACAAGCTAATAAAAAGCAAAATCGTTGTCTGACTATAGCCGATGGGTTGCATTTCGGCCAATGCTTTCTGCCTTTTTTCCCACAAGGACAGTTGCGTTTAACCTGCTGAAACGTGATTGATCAATACTACTCGGAGTACAAACGGAAACCAAAATGCACCCTTCTGATGCCAAGATCTTGTCCTGTTGCCTACAGATTCTGCGTTCACATGCAGATAAGCATTTATATATATTACAACATGCCTGACTCCAAACTTAAGTCTAACTGTCATTGGGTTTGTTTAAGCTAGTGTGAAGCTATTACATATTGCTTCATATCTTAATGATGATGTTTACACATGTAGGTACACATCAAACAGCTAGCCTGTCTCTGTCCAAAGCTAATTCACACATCTCCTAAAAATATATGTATATTTTGTTTTATTTTATGCTTTTATTAGACAACAAAAGATGAAAGAAAAGAAGGGGACCAACATTCAGCAGAGGCGCAGGGGCTTTATAGGGTATTGTTGTCACTATGAGGCTCATTATCCCAGATAAAGTCACAAATTGTTAGGTGCTACTAGGTGATTGTTACCTATGGACAGATCCAGGCCGGATGTTTCCTTCACCCTTCCTCTTGCTTGGATTGTTTTTATTACCTTACATTCTCAAATCGTAGCAGGGCCTTTATTTACCTCAGTGGTGGAGAGAACCTTTATTAGAGACAGACACTATATAGTAATGACAAAAAGTAAGTGAAGTATAAACAAAAAAAATAGTAATATTTTTGTGTTTATTTTGTAATTAATAAAAACAATTATGAAAAAAATAACATTTGTAAAAAATAAAACCATGGTTGTCACATGTCTAAAGCTTCAGCATTTCATTGGCTACACAATACATTAGTAAACGGGAGACTGGGCTGCTGCTGGCTCCATCTGTAAATAAAAGAAGAGGGCTGGCACTTCCTTCTCAAGTTGACACTCATTGACATCAAAATAGCGCTAATAGCGTGATGCATTCAGTTTTTACAGAGTATCATTGTGAAATTAAACGCATCGTTCAGCTGATTTCAAAGATTGCAACAGCTGTTCATGGGCTTTTATCAATGTGACGATGTTCAAGATGGATATATTCTTACTGGAAACGATCTATTGAACCTCTGCATTGACACAGAAAGTGTTTCTGTTTTATAATTACTGATTAAAGGATTATGATGAGACTTCATAGGTGAGTTGGCTCAAAGTTATGGGTTTGATTTTGAGTGTGCTTGCTTGTGTGAGATGCCTACTGTACTTGCTGTTGTGATTTTAATCTCAAAATCGTTTTGCTCACTAAATAGACGAGATTCTAAGCTTTTGAACGATATGTGGCATTGCATAACAACTCCATCATGGCGGACTGTAAACAACACAGGGCAAGATGCAACCTCTCTGAAAATGCAAAACTATCCGGCGGGCCGTCCACTTGTTTAGTGGTTAATGGCATGTCCTGGTTCTTTTCACAGAGCAGGTCAATTTGTATGTTTTGGTCCCCGATGCCGTGGGCAATCACGTTGCGTATTATCTCTTCCGTGAAGTCGTTGACTTGATTGCACTCCATCTTGGTGCATTTCATCTCATACTTGCATGTGTCCACCTGCCCCTTGATACGAGGGTGGAATGATTACATGGGCTCCTCGTGTCCCTGCCTCATGTTAGTTAGAGCCACACGAGCTACCATGGTGTTCTCCGCTCGGATGGCAAGCGCTGTCATGGCGGCGAGGACGTCTCTGTCGTCACTGTCTGCTAGGTGCTTGACCGCCGCGCGAGTGAGAGCTTGTCGCAGCACTCCAGTAGCTGTGCGGTCCGACAAGTTTAGTACCCATCTTGTACTTGCCCCAGCGGGTTATGAAGTACGACCAAGCCTCGCCCGTTCCGGCCAGTTATATGGGGCGACGCTTGAGTTTCTCTATCAGTACGCTGGGGACTGCGACGTGTATACTCGGCATTGCTGCCGCCTCTGCGTGCGTAGCCATATAGTCACAACCCTCGATCAGGCGCCATTGGGACAGTTATTCTGTAGCAACGGTTCTATTTTCAGTGGTACACATGTGTGTACAGTGTTCTGGGGGCATCGATTGGATACGGTACCTGTTGATGTTCTCGCGGTCCGTCTGCACCTCGTTGTTTCCTCCTCAGCACTGACTATCTCCGCTTGACTGCATCAAGTTGTTTGGTTATAAATAAGAACAGAGTTCCATTTGTTCGCTAGCTTTAATAGTGAGAATCAGCGTGAAATGACAATAACTAAACAAGTATTGAACAGGTTGAAACACGGGTTTGTTTACAATTACATCTGGTTCCGGTTCTGCTCGTGCATAAGCACTGGTACAAGGGACCGTCTATTATGCAGGAGCGCCGTATAGTACAATGTTCTCTATATACTTGGTCCGTTCTCAGACTTGAACCCGCGACCCTCCAATTGCTTACAAGCTCAATAAGCCAAATATTTTTTTTAAGCATTACATTTCAGTTGGCTTGAGTTAAAATGAGTTAAAAATAGTCATTCAGGTGAGCTTGTGAGAAGAACATTTTTAGAAGTGGGTTATTTTCTTAGTTACAAGAAAGATGGTTTATTGAAATTGTGGCTTCACTATATTTCTCTCACAAGAGTGTAATAGCTTCCTTCTTCCATTATTTGCGTCACATGTGGGCATTTGAAAAACATTGTAAGCTCTCGTAAATATTGTGTGGATCGGTTGAATTTATGTTGATTCCTGCAATACAGGGTCTGCTTCATACTCCTTTTGCGTACTCATAAATATTACAATAACATGTCAGCCACTGTTCACAAAATAAATGATCCTCTTTTCTATGACGGCATGTTTTAAATGTTACTTAACCCAAGTTCAGGGAAGAAAAGAAACTAGCTAGAAGTGTCACATTTTTATCTCTTTTAACCCAGTTGCTGGGCCCTGGTAAATCTTTGAACACCCTTGATCTTCATTGATCCGTCTCTGCCTCAAAGGTAGGGGCAGCTTGTTTCTGGACTGGGGGATTGAGGTTACGGCGGGGTGTTCACAGAAGACAAGAGGAAAGTTGTGTGGGGCAGAAAAGACGATGAGTGCAGAGGAGAAATAAACGGGTAGGAGAGATGGTTAGCAGAAGGGAGGGATTAAATTGGGTGCTTACTCAGGTTAAACCTTTAGGCTTTTAACACTAAATCAAGCCAGGGAGAGGAAAAAATAAAACAGAGGACAGTGGAGGACAGAAAAAGAGTGGTAAAAGTGCAGATTTTTATACAGAGCCACTGTGAATTCATGCCATATGGATCTAATAAATGAACACTTTATTTCAATTGATCAGCTCAAACTCTCACATATGAATGTCACTGCTGGTTGCTCTCATTCCTCTAACTCCAGGAGGCAACAATATTTGAAAGACAAATACTAACTCGTTATTCCACATGACAACGTATCACCACATCAACACTGCCTGATGACCTTTCTCGCTTCAACTATTGTCACATTTCGCTCTCCATCAGCCTGAAACACTCTTTACCACGTCAGAAAAGAGAGGGAGGAGAGGAAACTAGGAGGATGGAAGAGTGGAGGAGAAAAACAGAGCGGGAAAGTAGGGGAGGTGAGGACATGAGGAGAAATATAGGAGAGGACAACAAAAAGGGGAGGAGAGAAGAGCTATCAAAAATAAAGAGATGACATTAAGATGAAGTCAGGAGGGGGTAAGGAAATGATGAGGGGACAGGACAAAAGAGAGGAGGAGAGGAAACAGGAGATATTGAGATGAGAGGATAAGAAGTTTGGAGAAAAGACAAGTAAATGGGAGGTTAGAACAACAGGACAGAAAAAGGACAGGAGACGAGGAGAAATTAGGAGAGGACAACAAGAAATGAGATCATTGAAAAAGAAATATGAGAGGAAAGAAAACATGAGGAGACGAGGGTATGGGAAATAAGGGAGAAATAAGGAGGAAATGGTGAGAGGAGAGACGAGAAGAAAAGAGGACAGAAAATGACAAAAGGAAAGAGGAGAGGAACATGCGACAAGCAGACAAATAAGAGGAAACTATGCGAGTGGAAAAGAGGAGATTAGAGATAAAAAGAAGAAACGATGAGAAGAGAGTAAAGAGGACAAGAGAATTGAGGTGAGGAGAAAAGGAAACAAGGAGAGGATAAGAAACAAGAGATCTGAGGCGAGGAAATGTGACTATGCATTAAGTGAATTATTTGGCTTTTCACTCTGTTATCTGGTTTATTTAGTTACAGTGTGGCCAGAGTTGGAACATTTAAGGAGAAAAAAATCAGGCCAATGCAAATGAACTGTGTGCAGTTAACCAACAGATCTGAGTGTGGCTGGCAGGTTTGTAAGTGTGTGTGTTGCATGTTGTGTTACCACACATTCAGCTTGTCCAGTTTAGTTTTACTGCACGCATTCATGTAGATTAATGCACATTACAATATGTCCTCCTCTGCTCTTTTATCAAGTGTAAAGATGCATTTTTACCCTACGTATCAAATCTAATTCACAGTTGAATCATTCCCCAGGTCTCCACTTCTTTCCTACTCATTTCCTGTAATCTGTCTATTGGGTTATAATAAAGACAGAAAATGCCACCAAAAAGTACTGTTTTTACTGTTAATACTGTTAATACCCACCCATTTTAAATGACGGTAAACAAAAAGATCTAATTAAATCTATGCTAAATCATAATTTATTCTCAGCTAATAAATCTATTTTCAAATTGGCTTTTAATCAATTATTTTTACAATTATTAACACATTTAGTCTGAATTGCACTGCTTTTTACAAGCATTTATTTATTTAATTGGTGTTTAAAAAAGTTGGAAAGTTTGACTTTGAGAAACCTGCGGACACCCTGTGGAGAAGAGATGAGATACAAAAGAGAATGAAGGAAAAACCCAAGGTGATGACTTGTTAGAGAAAAAGGGGAGAGAAAAAACAAAAGGGAAAATCAGGAATAGGAGAGAGAAATAAACAATTTGCTCTGTAATGGCTGGCCCCAGGGTTCGACTTTGGAGAGAGAAACTCATTCAGTGACTCTACACAATTCAATTTACCAGCTTGGTCGATTCAAAAAGCCTCCCAAGTAGTGTGTGTGTGTGTGTGTGTGTGAGAGAGAGAGAGAGAGAGAGAGAGAGAGAGAGAGAGAGAAAGCAAGTACAGTATATGTGTGCCCGAGTGGCCTGACTGTTTGTCCATATCCACATCACACTTTGAGAACAGTTTTACGTGGATAGGCCTGCTTCTTGTAATGTCCAGTGAGATGAACGTGTATCTGACACATACAGGCTGTACAATGTATATTTTTTAGCCTCATTGATCAATTAATGTGTAAAATATACCAGAATTTAAACAATTAACTAACATTATCAACAGTGTGAAGAGTTAACAGTGTTGATGTTATGGCAAAGACAGTGTAGCTTCAGTTAGCTGGAGTTCAGCCACACCACCGGGGAACTGCAGACTCCCTGTTGCTGCTGTTACATATGTCCAGCAGCTGTGACTGCAGGGCTAGAGCTGGTTCTGCTGAGCTCAGGCCTCTTCGGCCGCTGACTGGAACCGGCAAGATGAAACAAATATGCAGTTGTTTTCTAGTTTCTGCCACTTTGTATTTAGTCCAATCGACAAACTAACATAACGTTACACGGACTACAGCCCCGGTTAACATCAGTGCCCAGTAAACACAGATGATCAGCTGCACGTGAAGATGATCAGACAGCAGAGTTTTGTGACCGGAGATCAGAGTTTCAGCAGTTTGGTTGAATCTTGGTATTCTTGCCCTGTAGACTGACTGACAATGCAATACACAATATAAAGAATAAATTACAATACAATAAATATGCCAAACTACTACAACTAAAATATAAACATTAGAGATTGTATGGACCCAGTTTAGAGGTGAAATACTGCTCCCCGTTTCTTTGGAACAGGTGGCTCTGAATTACACACTGAACCTTTAAACAGTTATAAACTGGCTCATGGTTACCAGAGATTTACCTGTTTTCTCTATCGATGACAGCCTGTTAGTGAAGGAGATGAGAAGTGCAACACATATCAAACACACTCTTTACAATTTATATACTCAAAACATCTCTAAAATATCCAGAATTACATTGGAGTTTGCTTTTCATAAATTGTAATGACTGACATTAGCTGTCAATTTAATAATTGATTACAATAATAATTATGGACTGATACAAATAATCAATGTGAATTACTTTTATATTAATAAGTCATATATGATTGTTATTCTTAGCCTCATTGACTTTTATCTTTAGGCTCTAGGTAAGTATTTAACACATATCTTGTCCGAAGCAGTTTGTATGAATTATGATGAATAAATGTAGTTGTTTGTTTACATTGTGAGTCTGTATAGTGGCCAGTCTAGTTCTCTCCTCATGTCTTGTCACTGGTACTGTAACGACACGTACTGAACACAGGGAATAGGACTCCAATGCCACGACTCAGAGACAGGACTGGGTTTGAGAAAACAGTCTTTACTTGCAGCAAAAACAGGTCGGTTCTCAGGAAGGCACTCAGCGATGCAAACAAAACAGACAAGACGAAGGCAGAGTCGGGTCATGGAAGCAAGAACAACACAAAACACACAGACTATATACACCAGGAAGTGGGCGGGGTAACGAGACACAGGTGGAATCACTAACGACAGATGGGAAACACATGGGACAGGAAGTGGAGACACTGAAACGAGAGAAGTAAGACACAACCAAACACAAAATAAAAGTACAAACAAAAATAAACATTTAACGGACAACAGGAACCCTTACTGGTACATAATATACATTTCTGAATAAATGACAAGTACCACTTTTAGTATGTTGAGCCTGTTGTAGGTCAGTCTGCTGACATGCAGAGCACTTAAATGGGACTTCACTTTGGTAAAGGGCAACATGATGGATTAGCACACTGATTGTCATACATTCATCAATTTTAATTGTCACATCTAATCATATATTAATTCACATGCATATGGGGGCACTTACACTTACCGTTGCGGACTCTATTCCTTGCAAACTATCCTCCTGCCGACGGTGAGGATGAGGCGAGGTTGCAAACGTGCAGGGATCATGGATGTATTATTGACAAGCCCTGAGTCTGCCCGAGTCAGGCAGCTGTTCTTCTTCTCCCTCTGTACTGAGGCAGACTGTAGCTACACTGACTCGCTATTACCTCTAGAGGAACAAATGGTATTACAGACTGGATGGAGCACAGCTAGCTGTTAGCATGCTAACTTCAGTAGATATCTCTAGTTAGCTCTTCACATTCTGTTAGTCATTTTAGTTAATTGTTTTAATGTTTTAAGTTTAAATTCTGGCATATCTTACACATTGAACCTTTAAAACTTCAGGAAGCACACAAAGAGAGGTGGCTCCTGTAATAACGGAGCGCTCTAGCAGCAATAACAGCACCATCATTTACATTTTTAGAACCACAATAACTAACCCTAACACACACACACACACACACACACACCAGTTTAGTAGGCGGTACTTTAACGAGGCCCAGGACACATTCATGTACACTCTGCTAAAAAATAATGTGGCCATATGCCCAGACCACCTCAGAATGTGTTCTGAGAGACTGGATCTTAATGCTTTATAAATGTGTCCTGGTTGCATTCACACCTGCAGCTTTGATTATATCACCAATTAATTCCAGGTCTGAACAGGGCCAGATATTGGTGACCCGTCTACCCCTCTCCCCATAACTAGATAATGCACATGTCAAATTACTTCTTAAAACTACTATTACAAATATGAGGAATATATGTACATGAACAATGACTACTCAAAGAAAAGTACACCATACAACAGGATCATCAAGTCAAGCCAAGCCTAAATAGTATGTAATGAAGTTAACACAGCAGAAAGGAACTATCTGGTGTTTCCAACAACTCCAAATGGTCAGCCCTGTTTCTCAGCATTTCACACAGATGGAACTGGCCACAAAACTCTATAGGACTTCTGAACCGCTAATAGGCTACAAGTGCCCCCAAGGCTCACAACAGCTGTATGCCCTTTTCCTGATCTCCCCTCTTTGAATCAGCCACTGCTCCTTTACCCTGCAAAGACAGACTTTTTGCTATTGTGGCTTTTGTGTGCAGTGGATGCACAGGAGAACTGGGAGTGCAGATTTAAAGGGCTGGCTCATTACAGTGATCTGCCTGGGACTCTGCTCAGTGTTGTCCTAATGATCTCACGCAGAGATTAATTGTTGCTGGCACATCGGTCCATCGAACAGTTCAAACCAAGGGCAGGTCACACTCAAATGCCGCATAAAATTCACCACAAGCTTTCCCCCTACCACCACTCTGCCTCTGAACAGCTTTGTGTTATGGCTTATGATATCCGACGTGGAGCATTGCAAGTCTTTTGTGTCCTCAGCTGTACTCATCCAAGCAAATAAGACAGGAGCAGAGTGGTATCTGCTCTCCGAGCGTATGTCTTCATTCACAGCCACGGCATTCACACCGGGATACAACATACACACTCATGAACACCAGCCCTCTGTGAAAATGGGGAACAATTCAAAGTCATTGAGATACTAGGTGAGAGATTGAAGGCCATTTTTCATAGCGTATCGACCCGCCAGGCTTTGTTCACTACTTTGGTGACATTTATTAGACAAGCGCAGGCAGAAGGCAGGGGTAACACCACGGCTCACTCTGAATACAAAAGAAGCATTTTTGCCTCAGAGCATAATTCAGGCTTTTTTAAAACCTGGGCCATATTTTTCTTGTTTCTGTCATGACAATTGATCGGTTTTAAAATCTTATGGCATATTGCGCTGTAGAGCTTGAGGTCATTGGCAGTGCTGCTCTCCAACACAATCTTCAGTTTCTGAACCCAAAAAAGCTATTAAAACATAATTTTAACATAGGCTTCTTAACACTTGCAGCAGTGGGAGCATGTTACATTTAATTTCCAATTATCCATGGCCTGAAAACGGCATTGGTTATTTATTAGTAAGTAAAATAAAACCTCTTAGCCTTTAATAGAATTGGGTGGCACAAGGGTGACTGTGACATTGAGGCTGATTGGAGTGCACCCACACTTTAGACAACCTTTGAAATTTTATTGTGATATCTCCAAATATTTGATTTTGTATGTACACAAAATATATAAATGATAAGACACTGTGTATCAGGATATTTAATTCCTCAACAAAATGCTTCATAAACAGAAAGATAGAAACAAGTAAAATAGCTTAATCCCTGTCAACTTCCTTCTTTAAGTTTGACTTTATGGGACCTGTTAATGTTTGCTGTTTGAGTCACTTTTCACCCTCTGATGGCAGACTTTACAAATGTGAAGTTCGTCCTGAGTGATACACTAAGGGAAGAACGAGTTGTATCCTCATGATTGTTTGCACTTTTTGTAAGTCACTTTGGACAAAAGCGTCAGCTAAATGAACTGTAATGTAATGTAACAAGGGGAGATTAAAACCAAAAGGGTTTATTCCCTGGGGGAACATCCATATGCTGAGATTTTGTGGCAGTATGCCCATGAAACAATGACACATTTTAGGTATAAACTTTATTAAATTGTTATTTATGCAGGGAAGTTTTTCTCTGAGGAAAGCAGAAAATAGGACAAACTATGTTGGCACGATGGCACACCAGGGTCAATGCAAGTATAAACACAGAAGGAATGACCACACCAGGAAACATAGACGACGAACCGACAAGGAACAACAGGACACACAGATACCAATCACATGAACAGGACACAGCTGGAGCAGGCAGACAAAGATACTAGGGCAGCAGGTGATCAGACACAGGAGGATCATATCAAACAAATCACAAAAGGCGGGAAAACACAAAGACAAGAAGTAACATGAGACATGATACAAGGAGAGTGTTTTTTACAAAGTAAAACAGGAAACAGAAAAACTGAAAGCCAGGATCATGACTACAACTATTGTTATTATTGGTTTATCTATTTTTAAATCAAAATGTTAATAATTTGTTCTATAAATTGTTAAAATGTAAATAAATAAATGTAAATAAACTCAAAATTGTTAAATAACAAATATTTTCAGTTCTACTTTCAACTTATTGAAATTAGTCAAACAAATGACTGAAATGTACTCTAATATCAGAACATTTTCTAATTTCCTGATATTGATGAGCAACATGCACAGTAAAGCAATAAAGAAAGAAATCTACAATCTCAAAATCTCAAAGACATTATTACACCTATTTTGCTAAATAATTTGAACTAAAATGGTTGGACACTATTATAAAAGTGAAGAAGGGAAGATTGGGGTTCCTTACTGGAGGTGCTGCCCACGCGACCCGATCCCGGATAAGCGGTGGACGATGGCTGGATGGATGGATGGATGGATGGACTATTATAAAATACAAAGAAACCATTTTATTTAAGTGATGAAGTTGTCTAAACCAGGTAATCAGTTTTAGTGCTATTATTGGAATTCAATCTTGTTAGAAAATAACCTCTTTGCTTGAATGTTGTATTTATATATATATATATATATATATATATATATATATATATATATATACACACACACACACACATATTAGTTCTTTCTTCCGTAAAAGGTTAAAATGCATCTATGTGTTTCAAAATGATCACATTCTGTCTATTCTCCTCTCCACACTCATCCAAAGTATAATTAGCTTTATCATGCTGCTATCCAGAAGCGATTGACCCCTGACCTTCTCTCTGAACCAGGTTTTTAGGAAACATGGATTTAACGGAAATGGTTAATAGGGGCACAGGGAAGGTTAATGATGTCAGTGCACTCTGTTTGAAGTAATATTCAAAGACAAAACTTAGTTAGACAAAATGGGATTATATCTGAAGGAGAGGGCAGCAGAGAAAAGTGGATAGAGCAGATTCATAGACCCAGCAGGGAAACAGCTCTAATATCATACTGACCTGGAAGATGTCTGAACATATTCTTCTTCTTTGAAATTAGAGAGTGGTATATCCACAATAAAGATCTTACTTTTTGAATGTTTTCAAGTGTTTTTCCCCTCAAATAATACTTGAATGAATACCGCTCATTTGTAGCCACTGCACATACACACCTGACTCTGAGAAGCCAACATGTTGCCTGTATGAGTGTACAAGGCTGATTGTGTCTGCTGACTGTGTGGGTCATGGTTTATGTTCTTTCTCTGGCCTGAGGCAGTGACTCTACCTGGTAGACGGCTGCTTGCCAGAGTCTACCTTTTTCTTTTGCCTCGTATGTCTTTTTTATCTGAGTGTAACTGGCTGTTTTACTGTTGTCTCTTGTCCATCTCAGCTATGAGCAGAATTGGCCTCTCAATCATACTCACATGAACCCACCTGCTCAGCACCAAACAGCAGACATGGTTATGGACTAGCTGGGGAACACTTTGGAGCATCTAGCAGCTGAACAGACAGATACTTATCTCAGGGGTCGCTAGAGACCAAAAATTGCACCAGCTAAAAGAGAATCATATAGGACTTCCATTCGGAGAAAAACACTTTATTTACATATTCTTAAAACAATAAACAGTTTACTAATAAAGTGTAACGAAAAATCATATTAACGTATACAAAATATATATATTTATAAATAAAAATTCTATAAATATATAAAGATTATCCATTAAAACACTGTGCAAAGTGTAAACATTCATTAAAAGTGTCAAGATCCCCAGTATGTTTGTAAAACCTAAAAGTCTTGCCCTGATGTTAAAGAGCCACACTATCTTGACCTCCTGCCCCTCTCTGTTCTCAACTCTGTTTTTCCTGCTGATGTATATGGTCATTTTAGCCTCTCCCAAGAGGAAGTTTAAGACCTGCCATTTTTCTTTGTTGTCTTTTTTGTAGGCAACTCCCATGATAAAAACACTCCCGGTAAAAAAGACTAAAAACCAATGTTAAAAGAGAGAAAAACTCTGTGAGTCTCTTACACTCAGTAAAAACATGGAATACAGTCTCACGTAAATTGCAAAATGGACACTTGTTAAAAACAGCAGGATCAATAACAGAGATAAAAACGTTACAGGCGACGGCACCATGTAAAATCCTCCACTGGAGGTCAGCTGTCCGCTTTTTGAGGGGAGGCTTGTAAAAAAAAACCCACTGTGGGCCTGGTCCACTTCCTCCACCCAGCCTGTTACTCCACACAGTGGAGGGTCTGCTGCACAGGCCTTTCCTTCGGATGCTTTTCACACAGTTTGTATATAGAGTCTTTTTGTCGGCTCTGTGTAGCATCAGTCCTGCCGGGTTAGTGACCTTGAGCAGGGGACCGGTCAGTTCTCCCAGCCCTGGGCTCAGGTTGATCTCCGGAAAAGGCTCTGCTGGGTCTGGAGAAACCTTAATGTCACTGTAGTCTTTTATTTGGCTCCTCTCCTTCCCAGAGAGCCTCTGGCTCCACAGCTCCAGAATCCTCTCGGCCACTGGAGCGGAGGTCAGACCCAGTAGAGAGCCAAGGGCTCAGGCATCACTCAGCGCCAGCCCCACTGCATCCACCAGTTGCTGCAGGCACAGGGTTTTGGACCTGCACAGTGCCACCATCAGGCCGGGTGTGCTGCTGCTGACGTCCAGCCTGGCTCTGTAGATTAAAGGCTCCTTCAACAACCAGTGCAGAGAGTCTGACTTTGGAAACCTTTTATGATTAAAAAGGGCCCAAGACTTAAAAACACCCTGATAAAACGGAGGCAGCCCATTTAACATTTTTTTTTTTAGAATCAGTTAAAAACAGAGCAGCATCCAGCCCCCGGTTATTTACACGTCTGAGAATGCAGCTGGTCACATCTCTCCACACCAAATTATCCGGGCCGGTAAGATATCTTTGTAATAACTGAAGTCTAAAAGTGGCTGTTCGGCTGGCCAGGAGGACATGGCCCTGTCCCCCCTCCTCTCTGGAAAAAAACAGCATCCCCTGTGGCACCCAGTGTAGACCATCCCAAAAAAAGTCCATCATTTCTTTCTGTAGTTTTGCTAAAATACCTGAGGGAGGGTCTACACAGGTCAGACGGTGCCACAATTGGGATGCTACAAGGTTGTTTAAAAACAAAACCCTACCTTTAAAAGACATCCGAGGGAGCAGCCATTTCAACGTGGAAAGCTTTCCCTGAATCTTTTCTGTGACGTTCTCCCAGTTCTTCTGGACAATAATTCATTTTCCTAAAAACACACCAAGATATTTCAGGCCGTCAGTTCTCCTGGTGAGGCTCTGGGGAAAAACTGGGAGACCGCCACGCCACTCCCTGACAGCGAAGGCCTCACTTTTCTTCCAATTTACCTTCGCTGCCGATGTTACACTAAAACTGTCTACTATATCTGTTAAAATGTCCGCATCTCTCTGGCTTGTAATAAAAACAATAATATCGTCTGCGTATGCGGATAAAACAAATTTGCTATTAAAACCAGGTCAAACCACCTTGGAGCGTATTTTGCAGAGAAGAGGTTCCAGGGAGAGCACATAGAGCATCCCCGACAGAGCACAGTCCTGCCGGACCCCTCTACACACTCTAAAAGGAGCACACAGACTACCATTGAACTTCAGCATACTCTCAACTTCACTGTACAATACCTTGATTTTGCCTATGAAACCAGTGCTGAACCCAAACTTCTCCATCACTTTCCAGAGGAAGTTGTGCTCAACGCGGTCAAAGGCCTTTTCCTGGTCTAGAGAAATCAGACCAGTATCAAAGCCCAATGAGCTGGAGACCTCCAAAACAGTAGGTCTTGTCCCGGTGGATGACTTGCTCCATAGCCCCCCCCCCAGCCTGGTGGCCAAAGCCTTGGACGGAAGCTTGTAATCCACACACAGCAAAGACACAGGGCACCAGTTTCCAATGTCCTGCAGGTTTCCTTTCTTGGGTTATCACGGCCCTGCGGCAGGACATCGGCATGGAACCAGAGGCCAGATTCTCGTTAAAAACATCTAAAACATCTGTTGCTAAAATATACCAATATGCTTTAAAAATCTCTTCTTGCATGCTCTGCAGAGCAGCCTGTAGCTCCCGTGTAGTCAACGGCCCCTCTAGCTGTGAGTTGGTTTCCTCGGATACCCGAGGTAGTCCCCATAAAAACCCCTCTAAAAGCGTTTCCTCCCCCTCATACTCAATGGAGTAGAGGGAAGAATAAAAATTCACTGCCCGCATTCTGATCTGGCTTGGTTCCATTATTTCTTGCCCTGTGTCTGAGAGCAGTGAGTGGATTACCCTCTTATGTCCGTTCTTCTTCTCCAGGCAGAAGAAGAAGCTAGATGGAGCATCCATTTCGGTGACGTTTTGGAACCGAGACCGGACCAGTGCGCCCTGGACTTTAACGTCCAGCAGGTCGGCTAATGCTATTTTTTTTACTTTGAGGATTTCAATATATCCTCGATCTCCTGTGGACTCACTGATTTGTTCTAGTTCCACTATATCACCCTCCCGGTCTTTCATAGATCTGGTGATGTCATGTGTGACATTGAGGATGTACTGCTGACAAAGCATTTTAATTTCAGTCTTACCATGGTCCCACCACTGCCTAAGACTGTTAAAATCACCCTTCCTCTACAAACACTAAAAACACTCCAGAAATAAATATAAGCTTCTCTAAATGTTTTATCAAATGTTAAAACTGAGTTATCTGTAAAACCAGCAGGTATAATATTGCACATTTTAAAAATGTTAAAATGATATTTAAAACAATAAATATGATCTAGCCTGGCAGAGGAAATCCTATTTTCTCTGCAGTGGGACCATGTGTATTGTTTAGCATCTGCATTCATCTTCCTCCATACAGCCACCAGACCATGAGAGTGAACCAGCTGCCTTAGAACATGCTGGAATGTGCCGGCTCTGCGTGGTTCCGATCTAAAAAAGCATTTTCTGTACAGTTAAAATCCCCCCCAAGAATAAAAAATCCTCCGAGGCACAGCTATTTAAAACATCATTATATTTTTGTGAAAAAAACTTCCTCTCTGCACCGATTGTTGGAGCGTACACATTTATAAAAATGGCTTTTAAAAGCAACCTCCCCTCGATAAAATGCTCCACCTCCAGTGAGACTGGAGTAAAAGATTTGGAGAAGAGGAAGCCCACTCCTCCACTAAGAGATGTGTTGTGGCTTAAAATTACTTCCCCCTCCTACTCCTTCCTCCAATGTCGTTAAAGCCGTCGCTGTGCGTTTCCTGTAAAAAAAAAGGACATCGTGTTTTAATTTTGCAGTTTCATAAATTTGTGTCCTTTTTTTAAAAACTCTGGCTCTGTTCACATTTAAAACACTCACGTTAAAAGTATCCATGGCTGAGATTTAAAAAAAAAATGTTATTAATTAAAACACCCATTATCACTGTTTGTTTGATTTTTTACTCTAAGCACAAGTTTTTTAATCTAAAAATATCTTGATCGCTGAGGCCAGACTCCTCTCTTTGGCTCATAGAGAATCTGGCTGAGGTAATAAAAACGACTAAATCCAAGTGAATTAACACCACCTATCCCGTGCACAAAGCTGGACACAGCAGTTGCGCGTCTTGACGCGACGCGTGGAGCGGCCACCGGCCCTCCTCCCCGCAACCAAAACATTTCATAACCGATGAAGTGGCGAATATCACGTATTCATAATCATCTACTTCAACGTGGAAGCAGAGGTTGAGCTCCACATCTCGGTTATTAAGTATCATATAAAGCTGTCTTCGGTGAGACACTACATGCTTCAGCAACTGAGATTTACATCCAGACAGAATCTTTTTCACTGGGGAAACAACTTTCCCGTGTCTGGATAGTTCTCTGCTGAGAAACTCATCAGTTATGAACGGAGGGACATTTGATATTACAACTTTGGTTGTGGGCAGAGTGAGTGGCATCATATGCACAAACACTCCACTCATCGTAATAACTGTCTCGATGACGCAGTGCACCCTCTCCACCTGGTCCAGGAAGATGACAACTTCCCCGTTCATCCATGCCAGAGACTTCCCACTGCCGTGTCCGACCTTGTCTCCCACAGCTAACCCGATCTTGTGAGCTTGCCATGACGTCAGACGCCGGCCGGCAGAACACCCGCAGGAGAAAAACACTCAAAAGCACCCCGACTATCCGCCAAAAAGTAAACTAAATCAAACTGTCACCAATGAACTTAGTTAAATCAAACCCATTATTAAATAAATAAACAAAAAGAAAGTATCAAAATAGAACTCGCTCAGCGTCTCAGTCACACGACCAAACAAAAGAGAGAGAGAGAGAGAGAGAGAGAGAGAGAGAGAGAGAGAGAGAGAGAGAGAGAGAGAGAGAGAGAGAGAGAGAGAGAGAGAGAGAGAGAGAGAGAGAGAATATCACAGCTATCTACCTGGACCCTACCATCCTCAACCAGAGCCACTCCAGGAAGACAGATCAGCACCACAACCAATTTGGCACATTGGTTTGTTTTACAAACTACTTCAAAGTGGTGTAGGGGTACAACATAAGACTTAATAAAATACATGTACTTAAACAGCATGAGAGGGATCCAGATTGGACACAAAAGAACAACATTTATTTCTCAAGAATTTGGGGTGAGAAAAGGCTCAACATATATATGAATGAATTGGCCAACATCTTGGAACACTCCACAGCACCTGGTTTCACACTCGGGGATCAAATCCTGCTGTATGCAGATGATTTAATACTGTCTTTATTATTTATATTTTGGTTGACTCTGGAAGTTCTCAGACTGGTCCTGAGGCAGAACACTGTTTGGACTGGTGAGGGACCAAAGCATCAGGACCAGCTGTGTGAGGTAATCTTAGGTAGACACTGCAGGGCATTGTGGTTGTAGGAGTGGGGGTCGCTTTGTTTTAGATTAAACACAGAACCATGTTAACAAACTCACAGCCTTATTTATCTGCGGGGGATTACCTTGTGGTTGCATGCACCTTGTGTCCCTTGTATGCAGATTTGGATGTGTGACCGCTGCCCGCTTAATTGGCTGCGGCGACACCTCCTACTCCCACCTTGATGAAGACCGGCTGTGATTGGTGTGCACCTTTTCCGGCTCTCCAATCCGAGGCACACTGGAGAGACCGGTGGATACAAATGCCAGGCCAGCTCGACGGTCTTTAATGGGCATCCACATTTTATTAGCTCAGCAAATGAAAAACTAAAGGTTGTAATGGGGAAATTAAAGAAAGCTGCAGTCTTGCAGGACAGGTTGTATCTGCCTGCCACAACATGAGGGAATGAAGCCTCACTTCTCTGTTCTTTTCTTTTTATTTGATGTATTATATGTGTATATTATTGGCTATATCCTCAACGCTAATCAATAATTCAACATGCATGCAGGGTAATAAATAATTGGCCTATATGATAAAAAAAAATGTTCTTCATGTTTCATTCTTTGTAAAGAAAAAATGGTAATTTTGCTATTTAAGTTTTGTACAATGTTCAAAAGGCTATATTCAAAATGCATATTCAGAGATTTGTACAATGCTTTGGCAGATAGAATATCCTCAAGAAATGCAAATCTGTAGAATTGCCCATACAGAATGAAGACATATGGGTGGGACATTTTGAAACACTTACCAAGTGATCCAGACCCAAATCAAAACCAAATAATAATACAAATAAAAAACTTGAATTGACAATAAAAGAAAATCGGAATCCCCTAGACTCCCCCATTAATAGGCAGCAACTGAGAAGTATTTCATACCAAACGCATAAGCATTAGTCATTTAACAAAGACACCAAAGTTTGGAAAAATAAAACATGAACTTTAGAAAAAAAGTCTTTCACTTTATTTTTTATTTTTGTTCGTTCTATTATTCACAGCCGCTTAGCCACTACCTGGATTTTCCAACCTCACACTAATGTGGGGCATTAAGGTACCATCAAATATTGAGATGAAGAAAAGTGTGTGATAAATATTGCAGGTGTTGAAGGAATCTGTACACGGGCGTCAGGCCTGAAATCATGTGGGCAGGGTCTGAGAGGAAACCAGAGAGAAGACTGACTTGGTTAATGTATGCACTGCTGGCAAGGCCCTGTGAGCAGGAGTAGTGAGCTTTCTCGGTCAATATAGCACGCAATGAGGGATTTATTGCTTTAATGGACTACAATTATCATCACATAAAAGTTAGTGAATTGTCCCTTTAACAGTTTCTCCTATCCAGTATAGTGCCTGTTTTCTTTTCTGTAGTCGTTAAAAAGATTCTTACTTATGTGATTTTAGTTATCAAGACATCCATTTCATTTTTGTGAAATGTTTGAGATTATTACTAATATGTTTGAAACTATTTTTATGCCACCTGTCCTGTCACCCGTGGCTAACTGTTAACACATTATGTAAACATAACCCTGACACTGCGCTTTATAATCCTCAGTGCAATCTAACTATGAAAACTGAAGTTGATCCTAGTTGAACGAAGCACAATTGGTCTATGTGCACTCAACTAATTATGATTTGTTAAACATAGTGAGTCAACTAAAAAAAACACATTAGAATTACGTTCTGTCAATGACCATTGAGTTAAACTGGACTGGTTGATGTTTTCATGTGACCAGAGACATCAAAACCATTCTCATTCAACTTTTTGACACATTTTCATGACTCACAGGGCAGTGGCAAATAAAGTGAGAGACACCAAATATGAAGTTACATTACTGTTTTATTGGCAAAAAAATATATGAATTTGCAAACGGCATGAGATGTGGATGGCATTAAAGGCAGCTGTGTTGGAAGTATGGTGTGCAAGGGTTTTTGGGTAAAATGCTAAAGGAACCAAACAAAACACATGTAGAGATTCTCTGAGAGAGGACTTAGGTTTATTAGGATTTAATAGTGACTGGAAGTATCGATAACTATGTGCTCCCAAGTGAATGGCCCCGCCTACAGATTATATGAACCTGCAGCAGAAGAGCAAACAATGAAATGGACGAACGTTTATTTCTCTGAGGAAGTAAAAGGCCAGTGTGCCTAGTTTGTGCAACATCATTGGGCACAATTTAGACATGTTCACTATGGGGTGTACTCACTTTTGTTGCCAGCTGTTTAGACATTAACAGCTGTGTACTGAGTAATTTTCAAAGGACAATAAATCTATACTGTTATTCAAGCAGCACACTGACTACTTTAAGTTATATCAAAGTTTCAGTAGGATAATGTTATCCCCTGAAAGGATATAACAGAATATTTGCAAAAATCTAAAGGGTGTACTCACTTTTGAGATATACTGTACGTATACACTGCTCTCTCTCTTTCTCTCTCTCTCTCTCACTCTCTCTCTCTCTCTCTCTCCCTCTCTCTCACACACACACACACACACACACACACACACACACAAACCTCCATTCTATACAGCAGTGAGTCATCCATCTCCCCATAGAAAAAAAATACAAAAATATCTGGGCCACTCTGCTGGCTAAGCACTGACATTATATTATAGATGTTTAAGATGAATGCTGCGCATGCTGGCCCACGCACACACACACACACACACACACACACACACGCACACACACACAAATACATATAAACAAACGCATGTCACTTGTTAGAAACAGGCACCCTTTTCCTTAACAAGGACAACACAGAAAGCATGCATCCTGCTGAATAACATTTAGCATATTTCTGCACAAAACAGATATATTGCACAGCTCTATGAGCACTTTTCAAAACCAACTTTAAAAGTTTGTTAAAAGCTGCTCAGCTCTGTACTCACTGACCTTGAATTTTATTCTTATGGTCTTCATGACTTGCTTTTATTTGACAAGCATACATTTGTGACGTGCGGTGAGGTGTGTAGCTTTGTATTGTGTGTCCTGTGTGAGCTGTTTTTTATAACTTTGTATTATTGTATTGTTTGTTATTGTGCTTTCTTTGTTTTGACCTGCCAAGGGACTACTGATTTAAAATAGTATAAAGCTATATTTTGATATGGTGCATCACATGGTGACATTTATATTTTAAACTGTACATGGTCTATTTTAGATTCAATAATAAGTAACAATTAATGAGTGGGTTTGTGTGTATGTGGTGAAGAGGGGGACAGAGAGAAACATGGCCTTGGGCAGTGAGGATTATAAAATATTATTATTATTTATTACTAGGTGAAAATAAAAACTATAATTCATTTCAGCAAATAAACGGACACACACACACACACACACACACACACACACACACACACACACACACACACACACACACACACACAATTGCCGAAAGTCTGTGACACACCATAGTGTATTGCTATTAAAGCAAATTTGAAAATGTCACTTCTGTTGGATGGTTAAATAAGATGCAAGCAATGAGCTTGATTTAGCTTTAATGCAGATGCAAGCAAAAATGCATGGTGTCCATGAATCATCAGAACCTACAGTGAAACACACATACAAAAAAAGTACAAAACACAGTATAACAACACTACAAAAGTCGACTTTCCGAGTTGATTATGTGATCATATGACATTCTACTAGGGAGTATAGTACTATATACACTTTCATATAGTCATATATTTGATGTTCCTATTGGTATAAGCTACTCTCATACACACACAGACACAGACACACACACACACCCTATAGTGTAGCCCATTTGGGGTCATGCCCCGTCGTTAAACCATCTTCACCTTTTCCCTCTAGCGGATGATTGATTAGCTAATTTGTTTTAAGATGAATGTCTTTATTCTTGTGTTTAACCTAACAGCCCCCCTCTAAGGATATCATGCATATTATAGCTATAACACTGGTGTGAAATTACATTTTTAAAGATATGGAAAATAATCCCATTAGCTGAGTATAATATATTGCAATGAAAGCACTTTTAAAGCACAATGTGTGCCTAGTTTTAAGTTCTACTCTATAATTGACTTGCCTCCATTAATTTCATCATTTACTCCATTCAAAATTCAAAAGTTCCATTATGACAAAAGACCCCTTATTATGGGATCACATGCATATATTTTTAATATTGTACCATTGGTCAATTGTTAAGTGATCAGAAATTGACATAGTCATGTTTTGTCAGTCATGTACCCCTAAGAGGGATATTTCTGATTGTTTGAAGTGCAGCGGTATGAGCCATCTACTGTAGATAATACACTGACTATGGATAAGTACCTCATTATCCATAGTCAGTGTGTTACTACAATAGATGGTGGTCGGCACAACCCCAGTTTTGAGAAGTAGACAGACACGGAAGATAAGCAATGTACATCAACCCTGTGCCAATCCTGTGCCAGGCAGGGTTCTAAAAGCATGTGCGGACCAGCTCACAAGGGTGTTTACTAATATATTCAACTCTCACTTCAACAAGCTGCTGTTCCAACATGCCTTAAATCCTCCACTATCATCCCAGTGCCCAAGTATACATCTGTAAAGTACCTGAACGACTATCGCCCAGTGGCGCTAACACCAATAGTCATGAAGTGCTTTGAGAAACTTGTGCTTTCACACATCAAAACCATCATCCCACCTCATCTGGACAAACATCAGCTTGCCTATAGGGCAAACCGTTCCACACCATCAACACAGCTCTCCACACCTTACACATCTAGGGAAACCAAACAGCTATGTGAGGATGCTATTTGTGGACTTTAGCTCTGCATTCAACACACTAATCCACACAAATTTATCAGCAAAGAGGACAACCTTGGCCTTGGGTCTTCACTGTGCTCATGGGTTATGGACTTTCTCACAGATCGACCACAGCAAGTCAGAGTTGGTAAGTACACATCATCCACCCTCATCCTGAACACAGGAACCGCACAAGGCTGTGTGCTTAGACCTATGCTATTCACACTCTTCACCCATGACTGCACCCCCATCCACACCTTGAACTACATAACTACATTTGCAGATGACACTACAGTAGTAGGGCTGATCTCAGAGAATGAGGAGACAGGCTCGAGGTGGAACATCTGGCTGAGTGGTGTAAAGACAACAACCTCATCCTTAACGCCTCCAAAACCAAGGAACTAATCTTAGACTTCAGGAGATCACGGAAGGTATAATCCACCTCCCCCTCCACAGACACAGAGAAGCAGTGAAGCGCCTGGAGAACCTCAAGTTCCTTGGAGTTAATTTGTCGAAAGATCTGACATGGACGTCCAACACCTCACACCTGGTGAAAAGGGCTCAGCAAAGACTGTTCTTCCTCAGGAGACTGAAACACGGCAGGTTACCACAGAAACTATTGGTTAACTTCTATCGGTCGACCATCGAGAGCTCCCTGACGAGCTGCATCACTGTGTGGTACACCAGCTGCACAGCTGCTGAGCAGAAAAATCTGCATTGAGTGGTGAAGGCTGCTCAGCGCGTCGTTGGGATGACAGCATAACCAGAGATACCACAGTCCGCTGCCGTCTGGCAGACGATACAGGTTCATAAGAACACACACCAACAGACTGAGGAGCAACTTCTTTCATGAGCTGTGGCCTCCATCACACCAATCCCTACACAACCACAGAACACATTACAATAACTGTGACTGGATATACACACACACACACCTAGGACTGTGTGGCACACATAAAAACACGCACCCCCACCCCTGAAAGACTACATCCACAATGGAAATGTTATAACAAAAACCTGTACATTTGTAAAATTTTATTTAAATAGTGCCTTCTATTTGTGTACTCTCTTGGCTGCTATTACTGTTTTCTACCACTTACTTACTGTTTTCTTATTTATTTATTGTTTGTACTATTTTAAAACACATAGAGAGAAGCCTGCGAAACTTCATTGCACATGAGTATAATGACAATAAAGATATTCTGATTCTGAAAATGTATTTCAGTCACCTAAAAGAAATCAATACCAGTTTAAGTGTACGTTATATTTAGAATATTTTCACTGCTTTACTTTACCGTCAGACAGCCATTTCTGATAAGGAACTGAAGCCGTTTCTTTGTTTGTATTATTGTGTGACTTTGGTTAGTTCAGATTCACTACACACATGCAATAACACAAACTACAAACAGATCAGCAACTGCAAGGTCAAATTTCTGTTTTTTTGCCAATGGAGTCTGGTGGCTTTGAAAAGAACGTAGATGGAGGTCTCCTGACGCCAAGGTAAAGCACTGAAAATATTCTTAACATAGTGTACACTTTGAAACATTTTTTTGGGTGGCCCTTTATTTTATGTGGCTAACATGATTTGCTGCGGCCCCCCATTCACAGCAGTGCATTGCTTTGCTCCTGTGTTTCTCCAAACTGAGGGCATGCAGAGCGCCATCTACTGCAGGTCAAAGACTGACTATAGATAAGTACCTCATACAACCCCACTTCAAAAGACCTGTCATCAATGCTTCTGCGTGTCAAACTCACACTCTAATAACATTAAATTATGAAATTGATGTGAAAATGTATCAATCTGAGAATCAGTGGTGAGCGTCCCTCGTGCTCTGCATCAGTAATGTAGTGAGAAAACAGAAAAACACTTCTCTATTATGACATATTAACTCACTGCAGTTGTCTTTTTCTTCCAAATATCATATAAGAACACTAACATAGAAGACTCCTGTGTCTGAATGAAGCGAGCAATTTACTGCACATAATTGTTAAGACTGTGAAGTTAGAAGTAATGTCAATATTTTGTTAATAATAATAATAATAATAATAATAATACTAATAATAATACATTTTATTTATAGAGCGCTTTTAAAAGGTACTCAAAGAAGCTTTACAGGTACATATAACATTATAAAATTACATTAAGAAAAACAGGACATCAACATTTAAAATACTTAAAGTAATTACACATTAAAAGCAGATCTGAAGAGGTGAGTTTTGATTTGGGATTTGAACATGGAGAGATCAGTACAGTCACGGATGTGTTTGGGGAGTGAGTTCCAGAGGGAGGGGGCGGTGATGGAGAAGGTTCTGTCACCCCACTGATCTGATGATGATGATCACTGATGATGATCTGTTGTGGTAAAACAATTAGCTGAATCAAAAGGCAAAGCTGTTGATTTACCAGTCATTTTACTTTAAAAGCTTCAACTGGGACACGCCACTATCACCATCAACAGGACTACGGTGGAGAGAGTCAGCAGATTCAGGTTCCTCAGGGTCCTCAGGGTTCACATCAGTGTGGACCTGACCTGGACTCATCACAAAGACAGCAAGACAGCGGCCCTTCTTCCTCCGCAGGCTGCAGAGATTCAACATGGACTCCAGAAGTCTGCAGTCTGCAGCTTCTACATTTGAACCATCGAGAGTATTCTGACCGGCTGCATCACAGCCTGGTATGGCAGCTGCACCGCCCTCAACCTTAAGACTCTACAGAGGATGAACACTGCTCAGCACATCACATCAGGAGCTGCCATCCATAGAGGAGCTCTACACCCAGCAGTGTAGGAAGAAGGCACACAGGATCATTAAAGACCCCCATCACCCCAGCAACAAACTTTATTGTCTGCTGCCGTCTAGCAGACGGTACCGCAGCAGCAAGACCCCCCAACTCAGGGACAGTTTTATCCCACAGGCCATAAGACTGTTAAACTCCTGAGCTCTATGAAGTGTCACTACTTTATAGTACATACATCTGTGTATTCCACATATCCACATATTTATATATTATTGCAATATACAGTATTTATTCTACTGTACAGTAGAATGGGGCGTTTTCCTATTCTGTTTTATATATATATATTTTTTTTTTTTCCTGCATTTTACTTGCACCTTTATGTCTCTTGTACTATTTTATTCATAACAAAATGTTTATGTCTACTAGAGTATACTACAGTATGTTGCAATGTTGGAGGAGCCTGAGAATTAAGATTTTCATAGCCAATAACTACGCTGTAGCTTTTAGGATAATCCAAAGCCCTAGGTAATGAGTGAAATTAATAAAACATGGATACAAGCGGTCAAAAACTAGTTCTCTTTGCAGGATATCTTGGCCCTCAGCAGCAAGGTGAGCTGCTCTGACGATTGGATGGCAGAGAAGTAGAATCACTGCTCCTTCACATTGATAGCTGTTGATGTGCTTCAGGCATCTGGTCTGTAGAGGTACACCAACAAGCACAACTGGGAGAAGACCCCAGGGCGGACTTTTGTACACATCCAATCCATGCATGCCATTTTAAACAATATTCAGAGCCACAGACTGGGAAGTATGTGAAAATGTATCTTTCTAGAAAAGGCCTCATTCTTATCTCACAAGCAAACAAAAATCCACTGAGAGAAATTAACTGATTTATGGCATTTTGCCAACTACATACCTACTCAGCTAATCAGTGATTTCAGCATTTCAAACCGCTTAAAACATTTTCTGCAAAAGTCAAAATAGGTCAATTTTGTTGCTAAATAGTCTTATTCTTCAATATCACTGCTAAGATACTCTTTCTGTTACCAGAACAACTGTGTTTGCATTGTGCCTGCCAGGGGCCACACACAGAGGAATTTTCATAAATGAAGAATTTCTTTTTTCACACCTTTTTATTCTTTAGTTCAGAAGGAAAGTAATATTAAAAATGAATTCATAAAGTTGTAACATTGTTGCCTATCGTCAATGATGTACTACAACTCACAATTACAATAATGTGAACACCTGTGTGTTTGTGATGGAAGAGACTGTACTCAATGATTGTGACACCGATGAACGCTGGATGGCCAAACACATTTTGTCCTCTGTATATAACTAGACCTTATGTCATTGAACACGGCACCTTTCTGTCATCTTTGCTAGAAATGCACCAAATTTTGCGTGGTGGAATCTCCATATGTGAACTTTTATAGTGAAGAAACAGCTTTGTTGTTGCGTGTTATGACCAGGACTGTTGTACTTAGTAGTTTAGTTTAGGAACATGTCGTGGTCTTTTTGTTGAGGAACATTTCAAACCACTGATCCAGTTAAATAGCTGCAACATGTGTGTGTGTGAGTATATTGTGTGTTGCTGTCACGGTACATTTTGGACACCCTGTTGAAATAAACAATTTAGGACACAAAAGTCTTATTTGGTTGAGCATCAACATAAAGATTGAAAATAAGGGAGACCCAGAACAGAAAGTCAGCATTTGACAGCCGTCTCATCTCATGTCTAACTATGAGTGATGAACGACGTCTGTAATCTTCCCCCTACCTTGGCTAGTGTCCTCAATCATTGATTACCTCTCCCTCGCTCTCAACTGTGTCCAAAAATAAAAATCAAGCGTGTCCGTAGTTCAGAGACATCATGGGTGATTGATTAGAGAAAATACTTGTTGTAATGGTCTAGGGCGTTTTTGACAGCATATGGTCAATCACATTTGGCAAAGTTGTACACCATTGATGCAAAGTCACCCATGCTTTCAATTTTAATCTCTTCTCCCATGTTCCCTTTTCATTCTGTCTCTCTTTCAGTGACTCCCAGCCTTGTTCTGTCTCTGTCCCCACCTCGCTTATGATTAAGTAGTTATCCTTTTGTAAAATGAACATAGTGCAGTATTGATGTCAGGCCTACTTTAGTGGTGCTGTTGTATTAAATCATTGTGTCTTTCTTTTGTCTGAAGGAAGTCTCTTTACATTTGTTTGACAGAAGAGATTACTTTTTACAGCATCTTTAAAATATTTTAAAGAAAGATGGAAGTTGAGCATTTTCAGGCCAATTTGTTTTACACAGTCTAATTACTAGTAGTACTCATACAATGTTATGACAAATTAACAGAGGCCCACAACCTAACACACGTAAACGGTCAATTTAAAAAACAACAACATTTTATGTTGGCATCACATACTTACTAGGCTATGGATTATTTAATGTCTTATCCTTTCCTGTCACAACACTGCTGTCTACTTTCAAATATACGGGAAAATGCTTAAAATTCTTCTGATTAAAAAGAAATAAACAATTGGACATCTGTTATTACCAAGGCAGAAAAGACAGTTTTCCTCAGACAAGATGTGCTATAATTGTCAGTCAGTTAATTAGCTCAAATATAAATGTCCACTAGCAATACCGTTTTCTTTACAGTAAAACTATTCCTGTGAATGTATACACAAGCTAGAGCATAATGTAGCACAATGTTCTTTTTGGTTTTCTATTATTTTGTCCCATGTTACATTCTGATAGTTAACTTTAACCTTAACCTTAGTGGAGTTTAGCCACATATTAGCCATGTTGGAGGCGGTGAACATTATACTACCTGCTAAAAATCAGAATGTTGTCATTTACAGCATATTAGCATACATGATAGCTTAAAGCACTGATGTGCAGCTAGAATGACTGTAGACTCTTATTATAACACACGGTTAATAAAATGTGCAGTGTCTTGTTGCCTTTGAAGTTTTATGGTATGGTGTTTTTATGTTGTTGTGTCATGGACCTGAGCTCAGCCAGAACCAGCTCCAGCCCTGCAGTCACAGCTGCTGGACCTGTGAACTCCAGCTAACTGCTAACTGAAACTACGTTGTGTACCGGGGCTGCCGACAGATATACACTTGGAGAAACAGCCTTCTGGCAGCTGTGAGGACGAAGCAGGTGGTGCGGGGGTCTTCTCGTTTCTGCCGCTTTGAATGTAATCCAATAAACAAACAAAAAAATGAATACATTTCTCCCTCAGACTGGAGCTACAGTGACTCACTATCACCTCTAGAGGAACAAGTGGTATTACAGACTGGACGGAGCACAGCTAGCTGTTAGCATGCTAACTTCAGTAGATATCTCTGCAACACAACACAGAGACGTCTTTGACGTCTTTGACGTCAACGGTGTTACCTCTTCACACTCTGATAATGTTAGTGCATTGTTTTCATGTTTTAAGTTTATATTATGGCAGATCTTCCACATTGAACATTTAATGGCAACACCTTCCGTGAGTTTGAAGAACTCTTTTTGAACGGAGGTCCTGAAATTCATCACTTTTTAACAAATTTTGGTTAGGCAGAACTGAAGTCATAAAAAAAAGGTTTGAATAAAAATATTGTAAATGGGGTTAGGGTTAGGGTTACAACACAAGTCAGCATGCACCCACACAAACACACACACACACACACACACACACACACACACATATTCATACAGTGTGGCAGAGGCTTCAGTACAAGGTGCCAAACTACTCATCAGATGATTAACATTCACACCCACTCACACGCGATCGTACGGCATCAGTGGTTTATTGTATCCAAGGGCACATCGAACCACAGACATTCTGATTGGTGGATGGCCACCGCCGCACATACATTTATAATGTAAGTGCTGACTTTTGAGACAAAATACAACACAGTATGCAGTAGCCCGCTAACAAAAGTGATGTATAGAAAAAGAAAGCTTTGTTTGTGGAACTTCACAAAATTAGAAGTAATTTGGTCAATCCTGGTGGCATTGGCCTCATGTGGGAAACTGTGTAAAAAAAAAAAAAACTGGGTAATAAAATGTAAAATAATATATTATAAATACATTACACATGGAAGGAAAGTGTGCAATTTCACAGAATGTGAAACAGATTCTTGTTTCTGCGATGGACTCAGGAAAGGACTTATATTCCTATTCAACAGGGATCCAATCAGTCCATATCAAGGCCACTGCTGGGGGTAAAGGAGCGCCTCAGCTCACTCCTCTTGCTGTGTGCCTTGCCTCGGTAATAGGCAAAGCTTGTCCTAGTCACGTCAGGTCGTTGCACCAAGGTGACGTCTGTAGATACGAGTGTTGCCTTAGAATCAGGGATAACTCCGAGTAGAGCTGTTAGTTCATGCACACTAAAGTAGCATGATCCATGTTTCACATTCACATGTTCTTTTTTGGGTCAATAACTTATAGTATCAATATTTGTCCTTTTAGTTGTTGTCAAGTGCAACATTGGGTGCCAATGGAGGAGATACTCCTAGCATTTCTGATGCTCCTCTTACTGCCAGTGTCACACACTCAGAACACTTAGTAGTCAAGCTCATGATTGCTGTGCTGCAGAAAAAATTCTAGAAGCAGGTAAGGATTTCCTGCCACAACTTCATCTACGTTCAAGGTGCATTGTGAGGGAAAATGTCATAAAAGGTAAAACTCCAGCAACACTTGTAGTATACAGAAACATGTTATAGTTCAACCAAAGTTTTGCATACTACAAGTGTTGCTGGAGTTTTACCTCTGCAGAAAGAATGGGATATTAAGTTTAACCTAGATAATAACTCATCTTTTTGTCAGGAAATGTAACCTACACTGAAACTACACCTACTGTTCATACTTTTCCATTGGAGCAGGTGATTTCCAGGGATCAGATGAATGATATGACAGCTGGCGTTACTAGGTGATAAAACATTTCTTAATGGACACTATTCTGCCGGTGAACAGTTGGTAGAAAATGCAGGTTTTAAAAAGTAAAAGTTCAGTTTTACAAATGCTTTACAAAGAAAGCACACATGGACTTCAACCCTGAAATTAGCTAGACATTACCCAGAGGAGCTCTATGTCCCATTTGTTCGGACAGGACATCAGACAGACTTTACCCTGCCAGCTACCTGGTACTAAATTTGTGTAATCTCGATTGAGCCGATGTGTGAATGTGTGATGGTCTATCGACAAGAGACTCTGTTGTTTATTACAATTTAAGAGCTACATGATCACAGTGTAATCCGCGTCATTTCGTGTCTTCTCCACACTACCCAGGCATCACCCCTCACCAAAACCAAACAGTATTTCCAGTAAGTGAGAAACACTTCTGAAACGTCCAATCTCCTGTTGTTGTGAGAAAGGGAAACTCTGGACTTGATTGTCCAGACATTCTTCGGAGTTCATATGAGAAAATGGCTTATGTTCGTTAGTCCTAAAGGATACACAAGGCACAACACTAACGCTACAAACATGACTGTTCACGATAGCTCCACAGAGTACCTTTTTAAAGGTAGACTTTGTCATCTTTAAAAGAAGAAATAACACATTCTTCTATTTACAAATGAAAAGTTGAATTAATCAGCATTAAAATACATTCTTACTCAACTCAGTACACTTGATTAGACCTGGTCTAATCAGTAACTTACAATGGGGAATGTTAGCTAATGCTAGCAAACTGTAGGTCATTATTGCTGACCTGATGACTTTTTTCATATTGCACTACTGTCATTTTTATATTTTAGCATTTAGCATTATCCTGTTTGTGACAAGTTCTCACAGTGGCTTCTCTTCAGCAAGTTACATAATCTTTACTTTAGTGTTGATATAATGTCATGTTATGTTTGAGGGAAAATAAAATGTATTCTGTTTTTCTTTTAACACAAGTGACTGTTGTGTAAAAATAGCTTGAAGCACTGGTCGGGTATATAGAGGGTCAGCATGTGATAGTGTCAGGACAGACAGACGAGGACCCAGGAGCGCAATTTCGAGATCAAGGTTTTATTGAAACACACACACACACACACACACACACACACACACCAGGGCCGAATGAGGCACGGCAGTAGTACAGTTCAGGGATATTCTAAACTCGTAGCTGTAAGGCGGAAGGCAAGTCGGGTTTACCGGGGCTGGAGATCAGAGTAGTAGTAACAGATCACAGATCAGGAGTCAGAGTTGAAAGCAGACAGGCAGGCAGGTAGGCAGGCAGGATTCCGATGTAGGCTTGCAGATGATCTGACAAGTGTGGACTGAAAAACAGGGCTTTCTATACAGGGCATGATGAGTGGTAAATGCAGTGCAGCTGGTAAGTTAACGAGGGTGGAGCAGAGACAGGTGGAGGTAATTGAAAACAATTAGCGGTTTTACCAGGCAGGGAGAGGGCTCATGACAGGACCCCCCCCCCCCCCCCCCCCCAAGGGATGGCTCCAGAAGTCCCCAAGAAACACCACCAAGCCGGGCGGGAGGAGGGGGAGCCAGCGGAGGGTCAGAATTCCTCTGAGCGGTCAGAGTCCATATCCTCAGCGGCACCGTCTCCATCAGAAGACTCGACATCCGAGGGCCCCAGCTCAGAACCAGGTTCAGGGTCAGGACTAGACACCGGAGCAGGGGCAGCAGGGCCTGGAAGTGGATCTACATGGCAAGAAGCCCTGCGCCGACCCCGTCGGAGAGATGGCTGGTCAGGGTGTTGGCGATGGAATTCAGTGATGAGGGCCGGATCCACAATTCTTCCAGCGGGAACCCAAGACCTCTCTTCAGGACCATAACCCTCCCAGTCCACCAGATATTGGATGCCCCTACCCCTTCGTCGAGAGCGGAGCAGTCGCCGGACCGTGTAGACGGGGCCACCGTCGAGGAAGCGCGGAGGAGGAGGAGGCAGTGGTGCTGCTGGGACCAGTGGGCTCTCATGTACAGGTCTGAGCTTGGAGACGTGGAAGGTGGGATGTACCTTCATGGTCTTGGGTAGCAGTAGTCGGACTGCCGTAGGGCTGATGACCCTCTGTATGGGAAAGGGTCCAATGAAGCGAGGCGCCAGTTTCCGCGACTCCACCCGCAGTGGTATATCTCGAGCCGACAACCAGACCTTCTGTCCGACATGGTAAACTGGTGCTGGGATCCTCCTCCGGTTAGCTCCGATAGCATAGCTTGCACTGGACTTCAGGAGTGTGGCGCGAGCCTGGGCCCATGTGCGGCGGCAGCGGCGGGCATAGGCGAGCGCAGAGGGACAGGTAGCATCTCCCTCCTGACTGGAAAACAGAGGTGGTTGATATCCATAAACACATTGAAAGGGGGAGAGTCCGGTGGCAGAACTGGTGAGTGAGTTGTGGGCATATTCTACCCAGAGAAGATGTTGGGCCCAAGCACGGGGGTTGCGTGAGGTCACACACCTCAGTGCCTTCTCCAGCTCCTGGTTCATGCGCTCCGTTTGACCATTCGACTGTGGGTGGAATCCCGTTGACAGACTGGCGGTGGCCCCAAGAAGGTTGCAGAATTCCTTCCAGAAAGCCGCAGAGAATTGAGGGCCTCGGTCTGACACAATATCCCTGGGCAGACCATGGACTCGAAACACATGTTGAAAGACCACCCGGGCGGTCTCCTTTGCAGTTGGCAGCTTTGGGAGGGGCACGAAGTGGGTCATCTTACTGAAGCGGTCAACGATGGTGAGGACGACAGTGTTTCCTTCAGATTGCGGAAGGCCCGTAACGAAGTCCAGGGAGATATGGGACCAGGGTCACATGGGCACTGGCAGAGGCTGGAGTAACCCAGCTGGGGGCTGACTGGGGGTCTTGTGCTGTTTGCAAGTGGGGCAAGCTCTAACAAACTCCTGGATATCTTTCCTCATCAACGGCCACCAGAAACGTTGGGAGAGCAGATGGAGGGTGCGTGTGATTCCGGGGTGAGAGGCCAGGCGAGAATCACTGAATCACCTGAGACCTCAGATCTGCTGGGACAAAGAGACAGTTAGAGGGGCATGCACTGGGGCTCGGCTGGTTCCGGATGGCTTCTATGACCTGCTCCTCAATGTCCCAGGTCAAGGCAGCAACAACACAGGGGCTTGGGAGGATGGTTGTTGACTCCTCATTGGATGCCTCATCCTTCTGAAACATCCTGGAGAGTGCGTCGGGCTTGATATTGCGGGAGCCAGGACGGTAGGAGAGCGTGAAGTTAAAACGGGTGAAGAATAATGACCACCGACGCAGGCGGGAGTTCAGCCTCCTGGCTGTCTGGATATACTCCAGGTTTTTATGGTCTGTCCAGACCACAAACGGAACTTTAGACCCCTCCAACCAGTGGCGCCACTCCTCGAGGGCGAGCTTGACGGCCAGTAGCTCGCGGTTGCCGATGTCGTAGTTGCATTCTGCTGGAGTCAGTCTACGGGAGTAAAAGGCACAGGGGTGCATCTTGCCATCCTCTGCTGCTCGTTGGGAAAGCACCGCTCCAACTCTTACATCCGAAGCATCCACCTCCACTACAAACTGCCGTCCAGCGTCAGGCATTTGGAGAATAGGGCCTGAGGTGAAACGAGCTTTTTCCGACAAAGAAGAATCCCGCTCCCGCGGGGGAAGATGATGGACGGATTATGCCGGTGGCCAGTGAGTCGTTTATGTAGTCCTCCATGGCTTTTCTTTCTGGGGCTGACAGCGAGTAGAGACGGCCCTTCGGGGGTGTGGTGCCAGGCAAAAGGTCGATGGCGCAGTCATATGGTCTGTGTGGTGGCAGAGACGTGGCCTTGGACTTGTTGAACACCTCTCTCAAGTTGTGATAACAGGCAGGAACATTGGATATGTCGGGGGCGGTGTTGGAAGCTCCCCGGTCGATTGGCAAGATGGCTCCCTTTAGGCAGGTCCGATGGCAGCCCCTCCCCCACTCGCGTATTGTGCCTGTTTCCCAGTCAAGTTGGGGGTTATGAAGACGGAGCCACGGAAATCCAAGGATGAGTTGTTGGCCGGGTGAGGGTAAGAGATGGAACTGGATGGACTCCTGGTGGTTTCCTGACAGCAGAATTGTCACAGGGGCCGTGATGTGAGTGATGGTGCCGAGACGGTGTCCATCCAGGGCTCGTGCAGGAACGGGTGGAGTGAGTTGTTGACGGTTCAAGCCCAGTTGCCGCGCGAGCTCTGTGTCCATTATGTTTGTTTCGGCTCCAGAATCCACTAGGGCGGCCAGGGTGTGAGTTGTGTCGGAAAGTCGAAGGCGGAGCTGAAGCAGGGGTTTTCGGATGGGGGGAGACTGAAGATGTATTGAGCTCACCCGGATCTCCCCTACACCTGGTGAGCTGCGGCTTTTGACGGGCTTGACAGGCGGGGGGTGGAACGTGGAGGACTCCCCCCGAATGCGGATGGCTGGTTGACTCAGATGCCCTCTCTCTCTTCTGCGGGTCTGGATACGCCGATCAATGCGAACGGCAAGGGCAATGGCGTCATCAAGTGTCTTGGGCTGCTCATGAGAGACGAGCTCGTCTTTAATGTAGTCCGCCAGGCTGTGGAGGAAGGCGTGCACCAGTGCCTCGGAGTCCCACGAGCTGCGACTTGCCAGGGTACGAAAGTCTATGGAGAAGTCTGCCACCGTCCGATTGCCCTGGCAGGTGGTCAGCAGTGCCTGTGATGCTTCGGTTGTTGTTGAACCTAAGTCAAAGACCTTTAACATCTCCTCTTCGAAGGCACTGAAGGAGGCACAGGCTGGGGTCTGCCGGTCGAACTCTGCCGCTCCCCACAACCGAGCTCGGCCGGTGAGATGGGTAATGACGTAACCCACCCTGGCTCCCTCCGTCGAGAAGGTCCTGGGCTGTAATGCGAACTGCACTCGGCACCTGGTCAGGAAGGCTCGAATCTGCTTCGGGTCACCGTCAAAGCGTTCCGGATGGCCAATCCTCGGTTCTGGAGGCGGTACTGCCGGAACTGCAACGTTGGACCCTGAAGCAGCTGGAGAAGACACAACAGCGGGATGGAGTAGGGCAGACGGTACTGGAACAGACGAAGCAGGAGTGGCCGCATTGGTGAGTAGCAGCAGGACTTGGGCTAGTAGTGGTTGTTGCTGGTTAAATTGTTGTTGGTGGCTGAGTTGGAGCAGGGAAGCGATATCGCCGGTCATCCGATTGATGTCTCCCTCAGTGCGTTCCATTCGCTGTAGGGCAGCCATTTCAGTCTCTACCTGCATGCTGGTCTGAGCGTGCGCTGGGTCCATGATGGTCAGGACAGACAGACGAGGACCCAGGAGCGCAATTTCGAGATCAAGGTTTTATTGAGACACACACAGGGATATTCTAAACTCGTAAGGCAAGTCGGGTTTACCGGGGCTGGAGATCAGGAGTCAGAGTTGCAAGCAAGCAAGCAAGCAAGCAAGCAAGCAAGCAAGCAAGCAAGCAAGCAAGCAAGCAAGCAAGCAAGCAAGCAAGCAAGCAAGATTCCGATGTAGGCTTGCAGATGATCTGACAAGTGTGGACTGAAAAACAGGGCTTTCTATACAGGGCATGATGAGTGGTAAATGCAGTGCAGCTGGTAAGTTAACGAGGGTGGCGCAGAGACAGGTGGAGGTAATTGAAAACAATTAGTGGTGTTACCAGGCAGGGAGAGGGCTCATGACAGATAGTATCTGATGCTGTGTGGTGATGACTCCTTTGTTGAGTTATAAAAATAACATTCTTCCCCTCAGGAGTTAGACCCTTTCTTTTGTACTTTAAACCTGTTGTCCCCTACGCATACCTGTCAACCCTCCCGTTTTTCCCGGGTTTATCCCGTATTTTTACTTCTATCCCAATTTTCTCCCGTTTAAATATTTTCCCGTAATTATCCCGTATTTTTAACCTTTCAAAAAAAAAATGTCAATGCTAAAAATAATGTAGCCTTCAGCTTCTGCGTTTATTTCAGTCGCAGTGTAGCAGACATGTTTCCCGACTCTGCCATCGCAAGAAAGTCCTCGTCGGGGGAAACAAAAGCCACACATCAATCATCAAATAAATTGATGATAATAACTCGTCAAATAAAATACATAAATCTTATAAACATGTCTGTACAAGTGATACATACTTTAAATAAACTTGTATTTCCTGAATGTATATACCCGTCCCTTATGTGTTTACGTTTACATTGATGGCTGAGAGCTGTTAAGATATGGGCGGCAAAACAATTCCCTTATTTTGAAATTCCAACCTGCTCGACCATGTGTTTATGGTTGTAGTGTGTGTCCTGTTGGTGAACAGAGTTCCTAAGGGAGCAGCCACTATTACCTGGTAGTTGACTTAATGGTCAAATTGTACACCGGGAGAAATATAGATACAGAGACGTAGTTGGGGATGACAACACACAGTACTGCAGAGTTAATTATCTCACAGAGAACATCCCACAGTGATCCAGCCTGCTTCACATGGCTGAATGTTTGGGCTTTAATGGACTGAAATGCTTTTGGTTAACTAAGGCATATTCTTTTATTGATGCAGTCGATTGATCTGATTACATTCACAAATCTCACTTTCTTGTCATTTGTTCATCTGCAAATCCAAGAGTCAAGTCCGCACAACACAGCTCTTTGGCTTATATTCATCAGTCCAGTGCCAAGAAATCCCTATGGTCCCTTAAACAGACATTTCCTGTGTCATTTCAAAAGGTTGGGTTTGTCAGGCTGAATTCTGATGATGTGCACCTTGACAGCTAAACGTTCCTAATTACAATCATTTGAGCTGTGAGAGTCAAGGATATTCTGAAGGCCTTCCTTTTAAATTGTTAAAAAGAACTACACTCTTGATTACTTTCTCCATGGCAGGAACAAGCTATTTGCATAAGGATTTATAATCTGATGGGTTAATAAAAGCACGACTAAAGCATACATCTATTCAATCCACACCAATTCTGATTACCATAATACCATTACTGTCTTTTGAACCAGCTATCCTGCCAATACTACAGCTCCTGAAGTGCTGAAAGGATAGCAGCAAGACAATCTGTCTCTACCAGGCTAACTAATATCATAAAATCTGAAATTTCTCTTTGGGATTAATAAAGTACTCTGCTGTGGGCTCTATGAAGAATATTCAGGCAGAAAACAGCATTAATTTGGCCCACCATTGCTCTAATATGCCCATAGTAAAACTGTCACAGCAAAAATGGTGGTTAAAGATAATAGTTAATACCTATACACCATATAGAAAGCAGGATATTTCCACATCTGTTTGTTTATATTACGCTTCACTAAGGATGCCTGATAGCATATATGAATAAAGTTGGGGGTATGAAGTGGGGAAGATGTGATCGCCCCCACTCCCCACTTTTACGCCTCTGGCACGATTTGCCATTGTGTTGGTGTGATCCCTTTGCAATATGGTCTCTAGTTACATTTGCTACCTTAGAAGCAGACCTATTCTGAGAGTTGGACAAATGAGAAACGAAAGCTTTAATCTGCCATGCCCTGTGGTTTGCCCCGAATGTGCACCTCAGGAACTTCTTTGTTCTAAGCATCTAGTGAGCACCTATAATTGGAATGAATGACACATTATCTGAAAGGGCAGTATCTATATCTTAAAGGAAAATTATGGTATATTGCAACAGATATGTATATTGGTAACAGGATGTAACAGGGTTTTCCTTAAATGCGTTCACAGATGGAGCTCTAACCACACTTGCCTACCAAAACATAAGGGAACCACAAACACGCAACACAAGAGAACGGCATAACACAGACTACAGACCCAGCAGGCTCATAATGACTTGTAGTAAATATGGGAAGTTAAAAGCTGTCATTATGCAACTTTGGAGCCATTTCATCATCAATGACATCAGATATGATTTGGACCTTGAGTCACATTTTTCACACCTGGGAACAATCCGAACAATCAATAAAATAAAATTGTAATACTAAATAAAATATATATTATACATTATATTAGACATGGAGCTATCATAATAAGCCCACATCTTACAAATCTTTAGCCCATCAAATCTTCGTTAACAGTGGCCGTTCCAGGGTGAAAGGGGGCAAGATAATTGGCTGATAGCATATCGTTCGTTAGCTCATCAACTGTCCATTAAGGGTTCCATTAGTGTAGTCCCTTTAAGATAAAGGTGTAGCAGCAGAGAGGAAAGCAATCATTGTAACAGGGGAAGGAGACAAAGACGCTGATGCTTATCACTGCAGTATGATGACAACAGCTGTGTCATGTATTATGTTACCATCTCTGCTACTCTGGAATAAATACAATATTAATGTAGCACGGCTACAAGATGAGACAATTATGTGAAATGTTGGATTCTTTTCTTTTTGGACCAAATTATACCATTTAAAAAATGACATGACGGATGGGGCATTTATTGTCCCAGGCATAATGATTGCAAAGGACTTTAAAGGAGTTTGTACAATTGTTTTTGAGTAACAAACCAGAACATGTAATTATTTAATTTGGAGGCACTATATCTCTTTACAAAAGCCTCCTATTGTTGTGATATTATACTTGACTAAAGACTGGTATTCATGTAAGCTACAGTATTCACTTATATCTTCCAGAGTGGTAGTTCATTTTCCAGGTTTCCACAAAACAATAATGAAATACTTTCTTTATGTAAGAATTATGAATTAATATTCCCTTTTTACCTCTATTTTTGTTTATTATTATTGTATTGTGTTGTGAGGTAGTATATGATGCCATTATCCTAAATAAAAAAAACATTTGGCTTTATGCAAGAACCACAAATGTGTTCTCAAGTGGCACATACAAGTGATTTAAGAACATTTGTCATCTATTTTCTCGCATGTAAAATGTTCTCTTTGTTACGAAACAAATCCAGGGGTGGTCCAGACCTGTCATATGAGTCATGTGCAACTATTAGAATGTGGGGGTAAAAAGTAAAATGTGAAATAACTGAAGGTGTGAAACATTACTCACATAATTATTTCTGGTAAAAAAGACTGAGGTTCTCGCCAACTACTCTCCCAGGGTACTACTGTAGGGTCTTACCCTTCAGCTACATTACTATCTCCACTCCCAGCAGCTCTATAAACCTTCCAGTCTGGTTTCAGACCATCCCACAGTACTGAAACTGTTTTGGTGCATGTTCAGGCTGCAGACTCTGGCTACCCCAGTTTATTAATTCTGCTGTATTTAAGCGTAGCATATGACATGGTAAACAATGGCATCCTGTGTAAGTGCTGCCTGAAGGTGGGAATTCCAGGCACTGTCTTGGATTTCTTCCATTACAACCTCACAGGAAGAGAGGAATATATTGCTCTTGGCAATTTTACCTCCAGCATCAGCTGTGTTACCTTTTGGCTTCCCGCTCTTTTTAATAGCAAAAATACTGGCAAAAATACTGAGGAGCCATAACATCAAGTATCACTTCTATGCAGATGATACACAAATCCACCTGATACCTTCACTTGACAAACACTTGGCATTATTCCAAATGCCTGGATGACACCAATTGTTGGATGAGCAACAACTCCCTGCAGCTAAATTGCAGTAAATCAGAAGCTCATCAGAACCCCCCTCCACAAAAATTGCCGTTGTCACCCACATCACCATCAATTGTTACCCGTCCTTCTCTCCTCACTTGTCCCAAACCTGGGTGTTTAGATAGACTCATCACTGTTCTTCAATGCACACATCAAATCCAAATGTCAAACCTCATTCTTTCACCTGAGAAACATTTCAAGATTAAGACTCTCCCTGGTTCAGAAAAACTGGTCCATCCCTTCATCACCTTGTGCATTGGCTATTGCAGCTATTTGTTTGCATCCTACCAACCAAAACTCACTGGAAAACAGAATTCACAGCACATCACCCCAGTCCTCCACTCCCTTCACTGGCTCCCAATAAACTGATCAGCTTCAAGTTAATCCTCCTGGTGTTCAAGGCCATAAATTGTACCTGTTCAACCTACCTTTAGGAGTTCTTAATCCCCCTCAATCCTCACACCGGCCTCTCATGTCTGGCAGAAAACCTTCTTGCTGTGCCACTGACAAAGTGGACAAGCATGGGAGATTGTATCTTATCGCTGAGGCCACGCTTCTGTAATTAGCTCCCAGTAACAATTAGGGCCTCGGACTCACTCACTGTTTTTAAATCTAATCTTAAAACTAATTTTACTACCTATCCCCAGGGTCCTGTTTCATGTGTTTTACTTTTAATTTGTGATACCCATTTAAAATACAGAATATTGTATAATTCATATTTCCGTGTATGAACACTGTAATAAATCAAATGCGTTTTTCATACCACCTGTTTAAACAGTGTAATTACACAAAGACCTTCTGAAAACACCACAGGGCACTAAAACGACCAAAACCCTGGTAATAAATCACTTTGTTCATAGTCAATCAAGTGGAACTATAAATTGTGTATACATAATGCACAATGTAGCAAAGCCATAACTTTGATGTAAACTCTCCAAATCATGTCCTTCATCAAAGTAAAGGCCTTCTTGTACTGAACTTTTGTCAGCTGGTAATGGAGCTCTCAGGTCACAGATGTCATACTGACGCCTCTTCTTGTTGATGCTGCTGTGTTGTCTTCAGACCAACGCCAAGCAACAACTTCCTGCTCTGATGGTTTCTCATACTGTGAGGAGAATCTGGTCCAGTAAACATCTCATCACACAGCTTGCACACGCAGCTTCAGGACCGAGCGTCAGGTTACTCGTGATCTTTAAAACATGGCAGATTCACTGTTGCTCTATACTTTCACGCTTTATCAGGACCAACCATGTACAACTGCAGATACATTTGAATGAAGGAGAATGTATTTAGCCAGGTGTGAGGTGACAGCAGAGCTAATATCAAGGTGATGACAAATGTCAAGAGGAAAAGTTAGAGAATACTACGACATCATTTTAAATCTGTAGTTATGGCAACGGTTACACACAGTGTAAACGATAATAACTAAATCAGTTGTATCAAGTATGGAGGAATAAATTCATCACACAGAGCATTTCACTTTAAGGTAACTTTGAAATACCAACAACTAGGTATAAGGTGCAACAAGCACTGAAAACGCTTAGCTTAGCAATAGTTTAGCAAAAAATGTTTGTGTTTAGATTTCCATGAACCCACAAATGGATACAAGACACTTGGATAATGCTACATAGGAATTTTTAGAAAGTTTTTGGGCTGATTTTAATGTCTAAGTCTGCTTGCACTGATATACTCGCCTTAACACCATTCAATAGAAAACTTTGGTAACACTTTCTATATCTATGTTTTCTTTGCCTATAATGCATTATAAACATACTTATGATGTTAATAATGCTTTATAACTGGAAAGTTGATTTTTGCTCTGCCAGGATTGAAAGGTTATGCTGTCTTCTAATACTGAAATAGTCAAAATTCCTCTTCAGCATCCATTACTTCCAAGAGACAACACAGGAACAATCTATCCACATCAATAAGTAAACAACAGAAATGGTAACCAGGCGTGATGTAAAAGTAGAAAACTCTGTTAGTTTCTGCCCTCAGCCTGGCAGGGTCTCTCCCTCGGTGTATCGCCAGCCTCCTCCAAACCATCAGGAATTCCCAGCTGATAGTCTAGCTTCCTCTATCCTCATGTCAAGTAACGCTGGACTGGAACTTCAGCTAAATTGCCAACATTGCAATGCCTCGCTGTGAAATGAGCATCTATCCTGCATTAGAAATGGAGCAGCACAATTATGCCTGCAAGCTAAAATTGGCAGAATTGTACACTTAAATCCCCAAATGAAAGATAATCTTACAAACCAGAAATCCTGAAACAAAAAAACAGGCTCAGATTTGAGCTTTATTCAGTTTTAAAACTCTGACTGATTTAACAATCTGGTTTCATTACACACACATAAGAATAAGATACATTGACAATCTGTTCTTTAAAAGACAAGATGAGAAAATAAGGCTTAAAACGATGATCTTTCAGCAGGAGTTTGCATCACCAGTATACATCACATAGCTCTCTGTCTTCCTTTTACACACTTTCTCTTCCTATCTGACTGGCAGGTGCCATTGTTTATTATTCTGTACATTAAAGACACATTGAAGCCTCATTAGTACTGAACACATTTCCACCAGCCTTCCTTTACATGTGTAAGACTCTAGCCTCATGGTTTCCATTCATTATTCTCTGTTGCAGTCTACTACAGTCCACTGTTTGACATCCCAGACATACAAATCTCCCTCAGGTTTGAAATTATCAGAGCAGTTTCGTTTATGTCTGGAAAGGTAAAATAAATGTCTGTTAAGTCACTATCTATCGCTGAATGAGGAACACAATGGTGATCGAGCCCACTCCATTTGCAGAATAACAAACTTTGTGTCAGTTGCAACGTTCCCAGGAACGGTGACACCATGTGGAAGTAGGACTGGGTATTGTTCAAACATATATCTATCTAGAGAACTTCGATACCGGTTACTGCACTATACTTTTTCAATAACATTTTATTTAAAATGTGCAGCTCCTCTACACCTATGTGATGCACATTGTTGTCAAACATCTCAAAATACAACAACACACACAAGTGAGCCCCGTCTCTGGGAGTAACGTAGTGTTTGTCCTGTATGCCTCTACCAGGTGTAACGTTAGACAGCCAATCACTAGCAATATTAGATCTTGGTCCAAGCATCGGCAAGCTTAATGCTATTGAGACATACAGTGAACTAACTACAGGGACAGTCTCCCTGTAGCAACTCAGGGTTAAGTTCCTTGCTCACGGGTACAATGGTGGCATCCCTGCTGTTGAACTCACAACCTTCTGGTGTCCTGTTTGGAAGGCGTACCACTAGAATACTAGACTATCACCTCCTTTTAGGTACATTTTGGTCTCTACCAATTCCTAAGAATGATATCTAACTCTTTAGCTCAGAGGTCTTCAATGTTTTTCAGGCCAAGGACCCCCAAACTGATGGATAGATGGAGCAGGGACCCCCTACTATATATATTAGGGGAAAACATAATATTATGTGTTTTTATATATAGGTTTGCTTTAGCAGCATAACTGAGAAGTTCACAATTGAAACAATTCTGAATAAAAACTGATAAAACATAATATATGAATTAATAAAAATACAATATTTACAACTGCAACATTAATGGATTACTATAATAATTCCTTTATTAGTGATTTATTTATAATTGACAAGCTTTTTCTGATGTCTTATTAGAAAGTGAAAAACTCAAGACCCTTTATTAATAACTTACTAACATTTAGACACATGAGCATTTCTAAGATAATAAATAATTCCTATAAATTAGGGGTGACTTATCAGAAAGTAACTAGTTAGTAAAAATATCTGCTGGCAAACTCTAATAGAAAAGATTAAAACAATTAGAAACGTGTGACGAGACAACAGCATCAAAAGTTACACTCATTGCATAAATGTGTTTTATGTTAAATCTTGTGGACTGAAATGACTGAAGTGATGATTGCAGATAATGATGAACTTTATTGAACAGTGCAAAGGATCAGAAGTGAACAGTAAAAGTGCAAACTGGTCGTCTTTTTTAGGGAGCGTGGCTGCAAAAGTGAGGCACTGAAGTCTCAGGTGGAGCGTCTATGCAGTCTTCAGACCTCCATTACTCTGCTTGGTGAGAAATTGCTGGTGGAACTGAGATAGGGAAGGTCGCTCTCAGTTTGGGAGAGGAGCAGGAGTTGGTGGTGAAGGTGCAGGATGGGGAGGAGGAAGAAGCATCTCTGGTACACAGCTCGTGTAGAAGGAAAGTGTCCCGATTGCCCTGGATCATCTTCTGGTAGATCTTGAAGTCTGTGAAGTCCAACAGGGTCTGGAGAAGAAGAAGAAGAAGAAGAAGAAGAAGAAGAAGAAGAAGAAGAAGAAGAAGAAGAAGAAGAAGAAACCGAAGAGAAACAGAAACGCAGCTTTAAACTATCTGCCCAGGCAACTATAAATGTGTTTGCATGTTAACTGAAAGATCATAGTGTGTGTGTATCTCCGATCCTCGCTGAGGTCTCCACATGGCAATAGGACAGAAGCTGGCCGTGCAGGTTGCCGAGAGAGGCTGCAGGTGGAGATTTTGTCTCAGCTGTCTGCCAGAATCTGCAGGTGGAGACGCTGCCTGAAGGTTGCTGACAGCGACTGTAGGTGGAGGTTTTGTCTCAGCTGTCTGCCAGAATCTGCAGGTGGAGGTGGTGGTTGCAGGTTGAGGACAGAGGCTGCAGGTGGAGGCTTTGTCTCAGCTGTATGCCTTAATCGGCAGGTGGAGGCTATGCCTGCATGTTGCTGACAGACACTGCGGGTGGATGTTTTGCCGCAGCTGACTGCCAGAAACTGCAGGAGGAGGTGGTGGCTGTAGGTTAATGATAGAGGCTGTAGGTGGAGGTTTGGCTGAAGCTGTATGCAGAAATCTGCAGGTGGAGGTTATGCCTGCAGGTTGCTGACAGGCGGAGTTGGCTCTCCTGAAACATCCAGGTCATAAAGTGAAGGATGGACAGCGACCCCGTAGGAAACGTCCACCAGCACCAGTCCGTCTTCATCCACTGATTGTGTGGACGTGGGACGGTCCAGTCTCTCCCACAGCTTCTGCTTGATACGACGTCCCAGATATAAACTGTACGGACACAGACGACCACTCTTGAACCTGTGAGGAGTGGAAGACACAGAAATGAAATCAGATGAACAATGAATGAAACATTTTGCGATAGATTTCTCGGTGATGGAAAATGTGTTAATTATCTGATTGATTGTTGACACAACATACCTCAGCATGCGATCCACAGCTTCATGATAATTTGGAAGAAATTGTCGAGTGAAAGTTGAGAAAAAACTTATCTTGAACGTTTTCAGACGTTGTTTATTTTTGAAATAATGATCGTATATAAAGATGCACCTGGAGAAAACCATAGCGACCATGGAATCCTCCACGTCCATTTTGTACACATGTTCTTACATGTCACCTCATCTCTGTGATCTGAAGGTTATACAATCAGAGATCAACTCCAGATCTAAATATGAATCTCCAGATCTGACTGCAGCCTCAGTCAGAGCTGTATTATAACACTCGACATTTATTACTCGCAGTTTTCAGTTTGGTTGATCAGATGTAACTCACAGTATTTACAGCAGAGACATATATTCACCATTATCCACATACTTATTTTTATTTATATCCTATCTATATATAAATAAAACTAATGAAAGCACTTGTTATTGCATCATTAGTGGTACAGACCTGTTGTTGTCATTACACAGAAGGCCGATCATTCCGACAGACAATATTAGATGTTTCGTGAAACATATATTAACTTCTTTAAAGAGCCTACGAAATGATACACATGAAATTCTACTGATGATAGTAAATGCTATTTGTGGTGCAAAATAATGTGTTAGTAATGACCATTACATTTTTTGGCGGACTCCGTCCATATTTTAACAGCTCTCAGCTACCCAGCCCCTACCCATGTAATGTAAATGTAAACACATAAGGGATGGGTATATACATTCAGGAAATACATGTTTATTTAAAGTATGTATTACTTGTACAGACATGTTTATAAAATGTATCTATTTTATTTATTAGTTATTATCAATTTATTTGATGATTGATGAGTTGTGTGGCTTTTGTTTTCCCCGACGAGTAGCATACTTCCTTGCGATGGCAGAGTCGGGAAACATGTCCGCTACACTGCTACTGAAATCATTGCAGAAGCTGAAGGCTACATTTTTGGCGCAAAGCATTGACATCTTTCCCTCAGCTTTGGTCACTTGGTTTGCCTCTGAAACACTTCTTGTCACACATGAAGTCATTAACAGTTCTATCGTTGTGTCTGATGTCAAACGTCATATATATATATACACAAGCTGTATATAAAGCATTTGCTATTAGCTAACAAACAGACCGGAGGACAGCGCTGCTTTATAAAGTATACTGACCGTCTTATGGCTGCCTATAGTAGCCGGAAAACTTACATTTTCATGGAAGTTACGATGTCGTAACTTTACGAGAATTACGTGAAACGGGTAAAAAGTTGCTACTACATAGATCCGACCTCCGTAACAGGCTTATGAGCTGCTTACGAGCCTGTTGTGAAACACAGGCATATACATAGTATTAAATTAAGATGACGTTAATATTGGCCTTTTTTCTGGATATTGCATATTGTGTACATGTCCTTATCACTCTTATTTTGTACAATTAGGTGCACGTGTGAAAACTGTACAATTATGGAAGCAATTGAAGAGCTGCTGCCAAGAAAAGGATGTCATGGAGGAATTCAATGAATATGAGGGACATGGTGCAAACATAACCTGCATAACAGATCACCCAGAATTCCAATCAAAGTGTCTGGATGTTTGGGTGTTGCAGACAGCCTACCAAAGGTATTCGAAGAGGGAAAGACAACAAGCAGGTGATTGTCAACTTGCTTATGGCGTTAACAGGGCTAAAAAATGAACTTGTAATATAATTAGTAAACGATAAAAATGTCCAGTATTCCAAGTGTTCCCGCACTGTACCTCACAATCTCTTCCTTTTTCCTTAATTTGAAACCATCAGAGGCTAAAGGGGAAGTAACTAAGCTTTCAGAATATCTAACAAATAACTTGAAACTAGACCAAGACTGTCTTAGTTTAATGTTTCCAGGAAAAACTGGATTCACATTTGCTGGTTTGGTTTTACATTCAGGGGATTGTCTCGCCAAAACTGTCAGACTTTTTTGATTCTGTAAACCATCAGGGATTTTCTGTTTCTATTCAGATGGAAAACGAAACTCACTGGAATGCAACAATAGCTCCTCATAATACAAACACACGCTTGAGTGGAAGCATTCATCGTGTATGTTTGAATGGGACAAAACCTGTGGGAAAGCCAAAGCATCCACTCACAAGTGCTCGCTTTGATATCCGACTTCCTCTAATCTTTGTATCCCCCATGCGGCATGTGCTTAGCTTACAAATGATGTTAGCATTGAGCTGCACTCATTTGGGGCACAACATAGCATACACAAGTAGTTGTTCTTTTATAATCTCATCCCAGATTCTTAACTTCTCCTTGATTAAGAAAATTGTTGAATATCTTAACTTTGGACCTTTGAGATGGAGTTCGTTATTGAGGCTATACGGTAACGTTTACGTTAAAATGAATGCCTGCATCTGTTTTAATTGTTGATGTGTCGTCATGTGTGACATCAGTGAAATCTGACCATATTTGTTGTGTAACTGTTTTTACGTTGTTGTCCTTTACACTTACAGTTAGTAAATGTATTTCAATCGTGTGTGTTACATAAGTGAATATATGACAAATTAAAAAAACTGCATTTGACTGACTTGATTGAAAAATCTTCAAAAATAAGTAACTGAAAA